>NW_007252040.1:2367-21892 GCF_000164805.1 Carlito syrichta
TTTTGCAGGGAAGGTGGGGTTGCTTTTATTTCTCTTCTGCAATGACCTGTTCTTCCTTATGAGGGTCTTCTGGCTTTGTTCACTTTTCCCTCTGCTTTACAGTCTGTCTATTGAGCAGTATGCAGTCTTGGTCCGTTCAGAGAATCTCACCAGTTCACCTATGCCGTCGCCATCTTGCCCCGTATCTCTACATTTTAATGTATTTAAATTTATGAATTTGTTTTAATGATTTAAGCACCTCTCAACTTGTATAAAAGAACACATTTTCCCAGTCAAATTTTATAAGCATAGTCTTTTATATTTTCTTCATAAAGTTCATAGATTTGCCTTTTACATTTGAGTATTAATTCCTTTTGAAAGAGCTATTTATTCTTCCTGAGTAGATAGCAGAATTTCTCAGAACAATTTATTGACGAGTCAGTCGTTTTGCCAATAAACTTCAGTGCAGCTCAGTTATAAATTAAGCTTTTACATATGCATGCATCTGATTCTGAGTTATATATTATATTAAATTACTACAGTTGTTTATCTTTGTGCCTAAATCCTCTATCTTAATTACCATAAATCTTCTTATATGATGGAGAATTCTAACTGCATTGTTTTTCTCATTCAGAATTGAATTAGCTGCTCCACCTGTTCTGATATTAAAATTGCAACCTCTGTTTTACTTTAGTAAGCATTTACTTGGAGCCTACTTGCCTCTCCTTTTATTTTCAATTTTAAGAATCACATGTTTAGGTTGTAACCTTTATTAATAGAATTGCATTATTTATTTGTGATCCAATTTTTAATTCAAGATGTAAGACCATAGCATACTTTTTGTTTGGATTATGTTGTTTATCACTTTCTGCTAATATAGTCCATTTCTTTATGTAGTGCGTGTGTGTACATGAGTACACACGTGTTTGACTATATATTTATATATTATAATATATAAATTATGTATATTTTATATATAAATGTTTTATTATATATAATTTATTTATATTTATTATAAGGGTTATCTTCATAGTTAACTTTAAATTTAGTGTCTAAAACTGTAACTATATTTATATATACATTACTAGACACAATAATTATGTGTGTATATATACTTAATCTACTGTTGTTCTAAAGACATATAAACAATTATATAATTAGGTATTTCTTCTTTATTTTCTCTTTCCTCTTTCTTCAAAACTTAGTACTAATAACTAAATAATAATTTTAGTGTATAATTTTGTAATCAAGCAAATGAATTTGTCTATCACTTGATTTTTTTATTATTGAAAATGATGTCTTGCCACACCCAGATAAGGCAATAGACAATATTATTCTAATTTTTTTTTCTCTTTCCTCTTTCTCTAACTTAAAAAAAAATGAATAGACTTTAAGTTTTAAACCAGTTTCAGGTTTACAGAAAAATTGAGGAGCAAGCATAAAATGTTACCACACCCTGCCTCTCCCTCTGCAGTTTCCCCTATTATAAAATCTTGCAATAATGAGACAAATTTATTACAAATGATGAACCAGTATGAATACATTATTATTAACTAAAGTGTATAGCTTACATTACAGTTTACTTCTTTTGTTGTATAGTTCTAACTGTTTTGACAAATGTATGATGTCATGTGTCCATCGTCATAGTATCATATAAAATAGTTTCATTACCCCCAAAATCCTCTATTCTACACCTATTCCTTCCTCCATTCTTCCTCCTGATCCCCTAGCAACCATGAATCTTTCTATTGTTTCTATACTTTTACCTTTTAGAAGTGATATAATTGAAATCATATAATATGTAGCCTTCCTTTCCTTACCAGTATGTATTTGGCATTCCTCCAGGTCTTGTGGTAGCCTGTGTCTTCTTATCACTCTGTAATGTTACATTGTATGGTTGTATCATCATCTATCCATTTTCCTTTTGAAGGTCATCTTGAATGCTTACAAATTTTGGCAATTATTTAAAAAGTTGTTATAAACATTTGTGTAAACATAAGTTTACAGATTATTTGGGTAAATATTAAGGAGTATGATGCTGAACTATGTGTTAAGATAAAGTTTTGTATTGTTAGAAACTGACAGTCTTCCAAAGTGGCTGTACCATTTTGCATTCCCAAAAGCAATGAATGAGTGTTTCTGTTGCTCCATATCCTCACTAGTATTTGGTGAAACACTGACAGTGTTTTGTATTTTGGCCATTTTAATAGATATGTATTGATATATCACTGTTGTTTTGTGGAAGAGCGTACCAAAACCAAAATGAATCACTAAATTCCACTGAGACACTCCAGAAGGATTTTGTACTGAAAAGCACTCATAAACATGATCCATGAAATATTTAGCTAGCTCCTTTAACCTCTTCTCACAGTCTGTTTTTATAGTAATAAGGAAATAGAAGAATTTTCAGAATTAAATTACATTAGCTTCATAATTCTGGCAAGGATGGAAGATATTGTCAAGAGACCAGCACATACAAGAAGTAGAATAAAAGCGTACTTCAGGTAATAACCAGTATCTTTATGAAAACATTCTACTCTGTTTTTAAGTAGCATGATCTTGGTAGGAGGCTACTGTTGAAAATTATTTCAAAACAAGGTAAAATCATGACTTTCATACAAATCTAAAATAGATGTGTCAAAGGTATTATTTAACTCATTAATTAATTGAGGAAATTAGACAGATTTTACAACAGGTTTAATAGCAACTCTAAAGAATAGATACCCTTATAGATAAGGAATATTAAAATAACTTGTAAATGGATGAAAATTTGTCTTTTGCACAGGATGATGAGGGTTGCCCTGCCACTGAACAGAATTCATTTGCATTGCCATCAGTTTTCTACAATGTAGCTTTATTATCCATAAACTTGTAAAGTAACCTCAGGAAGACAACCACAAGTGTTCTAGAGCATCAGGTGATCTTCAGAGGCCCCAGCATTGCACTGAAGAGATATGCAGTGACCTCCATTGCTTATTTCAATGTCTTAAATCTTTCCTTACATATTAAAGACTGCAGTTAGAAATAAGTTCATCCAGGTCTCTGGAGGTTAGTCTTCCCTTCCATGCTTTAAGAAAGTTGTGTTCTCACTTGGGATGTAATATACACTCGAAAATTAATGCAAGGTTTTTGCATAATTAGTGCCAAATTAGATATTGAGACAAATGTGTTTTAAAAGTTAAGGGACAGAAACAATTGAGTGGTTTAGAGTAGCCTGGAAAGGTTCTTCAGAGGAAATATAACTGGAGTTTGGTACATAATAAGGGCCAGAGTTTACAAATATACAAATGTTAAAGTCAAAAGATAGAACATTCCAAGTTTTCATATCAAGAAAGAAAGAACTCTAGTTTTACAATGTTCTTCTTAAAACTTAATGCCCCGAACTTAAGGTCATCTCATTCTTAACATAAGATATTTAAGTTTTCTTTAAAGAGTTTGTTAATCTATTTGGATAGACAATACTTCTCATGTTAAGAATAAAATAACACTGAGTGATGAGTAAACTAGAAGTCCAACTCTCAGCATTACAAAACATATTCATGTAACAAATCTTCACATATACTCCCTTAATCTATACCAATAATAAATAAAAATAAGTTTAAACAAAGAATAATCAAACACAATAAAAATAATGAAAATAAACTCATTTATTGAACAGCCAGTATGTATTTATTTAAAAAAACTTAAACATAAACAAAAAATCACATTTTTATGTTTATTTACTTTAAAAATCTTACAAAAATTCTAAGGCATATATGTTAGTGAAATAAAAGGATTAGAAGATACAAGATTCTACATTATGTCAGAATGTTGGATCTCTTATTGGCATTATTTTGTTTTCAGAGACACATTCTAAAACCTTCTGTTACCCAAAGTTTTCTCTATATTAATATAGAAGACAAATAAAATGATTTATGTAATCAGTAATTGTATATGCATTATCAGCTCTACATGCATGCAATATAGTATGAAAGTGACTACAAAATTTGAACCGAAGTTCACATAAATTTATATAAACGAAGTAGAAGAAAGAACAATTAAATGCATCTTACTTCCATGAGAGGCCGATAGCTGTATTGTGTGATGTCCTATTTGTACATCTTGTTAGAAAATTAATTTCAGAGGTATGTATCTGTAGACCCAAGGATTAGAAGATACAAGACCCTACATTGTCAGAACGTTGGATCTCTTATTGGGATTATTTTGTTTTCAGAGACACATCCTAAAAAGAGGAGAGTGGAGAACAGTTGCCTCAATCCTTAAAGAAATTTTACTTTACTAACTTTACGTAGGAGGATGCCTAATATATCCCAGGTATTCTTTTCTATAGCTCTGTACTTCCACCATGTTCATGTGTATGTATTCTTCTCTTTATTATTATTATTATTTTTTTGAGTCGAAGTCTCACTCTGTCACCCAGACTGGAGTGCAGTGGCCACTCCCGGCCACTGAAGCCTCGGTCTGCTGGGCTCCAGCGATCCTTCTGCCTCAGCCTTCCAAGTAGCTGGAATTACAGGCACGCGCTACCACACCCGGGTAATTTTTTGATTTATTGTAGAGATGAGGTCTCGCCAAGTTGCTCAGGCGGGTCTCGAACCCGCAGGCTCAGGCAATCCACTCACCTCAGCCTCCCAAAGCATGGGATTACAGGCTGAGCCACCAAGTCCAGCTGTATTCTTCTCTTTAAAAACTGTTGTGTCATCTCTCCACTGACCAGCAGAAAATAGCATGAGGAAAGGTAGTTTTATAATCCACAAGGAGTTGAATCATCACAGAGGACAAGGGACTCTGCCATCATTCCAGATGTGGGCATTTAATCAGAAAGGAAGAATATAGAAACTACCCAGCCAGGCACCTATCTGAGCCTAAAATGATCTGCCCCGAAGGACAGAATCCCCAATTTGGGGGATGAATATTGAGAAAGCAACTTCAGAGTCATTCTTTGTTAGAACTCTAGCACTAAAAAATAACTTATTTTTTGGAATTATAGTGGTGGAAAAAAGTCAGGAAACAATTTTTTAGGAAGGTGAGCAATATGTGTGAGGAAGAAAAGGATGCAGACACCCACAAGCCATCTCAAATAAAAAGCAAGCTAAAACAAGAGAACTACAAGGACTTCTGCAATCAAAACAGGTCCATGGGTTCCCAGAGAAGGCTGAGTACTCAATTCTAACATGAGGACATGAACATGTAGATGCCTGCTTGACAAGATTTTGAAAAACACTGTGGCACTGAGTCTAAAGCTGGGAAGGAGAGTATATTCATTTAAACTGTGATGAGACATAGAAAGCAGAAGAAGGGCAAAGTAAGGATAAACACATCAGTGTAGTGGGGTGATAAAAGCCTAGATAAATCTTAATTGTCTAAGACATTTTATATTTATTTGCACTAATTCCTAATCAATTCCAAGAACACAACCTGCTTAAATATTGTTTCATTTGAAGGTATAAGCAATGTGATTTTTTTGATTAAATAAACTTCACTTATCCCTTCACATACCAATCAGCTGCCAATCAATGTCTATTTGTAGATATCCCAACAGAATGTTAGCTGGGACTCTTACAAAAAAATAAATAAATAAATAAGGTTTGTGGTCTGATATACATCTTACATATATCTTACCTTACTCTTGGTAAAGTTCTCAAATACATTTACAAAACAATTGCTTCTAATAGCTAGTTATTTACTAAAAACAAGCAATATGTAATATTTTCAGTTTGGCACAACAATGACAAAGTTTGGGCAATTTGGGTTTTGGTGTTACAATTTGCCTATTGTGATTTTAATTGCTAGAAAAATTATGCTTTATAAAAGCAAATCAGAATGTGTTTTTATATTAAAGAGTGTTATTTAGAGAAACATGGCAATGATATTTTTAAATAGACTTCTTCCTTAACATAGTATAATGTCCTAGAATGAAAAATTTCTTCTAGTAGCAGTTTTATATTAAAGTCATTTTGTCAATTCTGCTACTGTACTTCATGTAATTATAGACTTGATAAGGAGGACAGAAAATATGAATAAGAATTAGGGAGGGTTAGATCATGAATATTAAAGTTGGAGCAATGCTCTCCTTATCCCAACTTCTTGTCCATAAGCAATAAAGACCTCTTTTTAATTCTAAAATAGAAACAACAAAGATTAAGTTATGCTATTCCAGTCACTAAAGTGTTTGCATGCCAATACGGGAATAGGGACTTCAATTAATTATAGCAAGACATTCTAGGGAATACTAGGAAATCACAATAGTAGCAAACAAAAGCAATCACACAAACAAACATATAAATATGCCAAAATGATCTCACCTGGCCATATATCTAAAATATATTCTATTGCCAAACAAATTTTAAAACAAACAAACAAAAAACCTCTTCTTGTCTGCCATATAGGAGGAGAGGAATGTTTCACTTCAGTGTAAGTTGTAGACTCATATATAGTGAGAAAAAGAGAGTAATCCTATGTTAAAAGAGAGTAATCCTAATAGACTGGTAGAAATCAGTCTGTTAGGAAAAAGTTATAGAATACCCCAGGGCTTCTAACATCCAGATATGTGTTGTAGGGATATAGTCTTCATTTTCAGATAATTTACAACTTTTCAAGACAAACTGACAGACATACTATCATAAGAAGCTTAGATTATATAATCATTTGTTAAACTGAGGTCAATTACTATAGCTCAGAAAAAAAATTATTGTCAGAGGACAAGAAGTTGTGATGTTATCAGAAGAAGTTGTGATGTTAAAAAGGCTGAGTAGGACTTTGGAGAAAAGGTACATTTTGCATTTTAATTAATAAAAGGGCTCAGGTGAGTGTAAGGCAGGAGAATAGCAAAAGAAAAGACCTACAATTGAAAATTGAAATGGATTGTATGTGTGACATGAAGAAGACTAGAACATCTACAGTAAGAATTGTATGCTGTGAGTTGGAGTGGATAAAATTCCCTATACAAAATTAAGTGTGGTAATGATGGCAGTCAAATAAGAACAATTAGTTTTCTAAGGTCGGGCAATAAATAGATTTCACAATTCCTTGATTAGTGTTCTAACCGAATGGAACTGTCAAAAGAAAATCCAGGTCTCCTGATTAGAAAAAATAAAAGGTGCTATAAAACATTCATATGCTTATACACATTTCAATTTCTTTGAAAAATTATAGGTTAAGAGGTCACCTAAAATCTAACTAAAGTTAAATTGTGGAGATAAAATGCATTGCCTTGAATGAATGTCCTCCTTACCCTAAGAGCTTGGAGGAAATAAGCTATTGGTTCCTGGTCTGCTTGAGTTATCTGAGATGTGCTCAAGGTCATTTCAAAATAAAGAAAAAAATTGGAGACCAATAAAACCTTACCCTAGTTTATAGTCTCTGCAGGGGCTTCCCCTCTGCAAACAGTTTTACTGACCTCAGACTTGAGGTAATTCACCTCTCCCCTCAACCTTCTCACAACTTCCTTTCACAGCAAGGTGATGGATTAAAGGGGTTGTTGTGGTCTCCTTTAATAACTAGAAGCACAGATGGATTGATTGTAACATTAGTGGCAACTCCCTAAGAGGAAAGAAGTTAAAATAGTAGCTCTGGGCAATTGCAGTCAAGCAGAAATAGGTTATACAGTCAACCTATTATTGTTTGGTTACCAAAAGAAGGGAATACTTATTCGAGACTGTTGAACAAACTTTCACCTGAAGTATTATCTTCCTAATAAAAGTATCACCAGAGTTCTTGCTGGAGTCCAGCTCCAAGAGAGAGTCAGGGCCTGAATGGGGAGAATCGGGAACAGTGTAGAAGAACGACAAGAGTTACCTGCCAGGGTAGAGTTCAAGACTCTGCCAATTCTTATTCAATTCTTACAAGCTTATATAGTTTTTTTTTACTGACCCCTGTACCCACAAAAATGCAACACACATTACACATTAAATGCTTATATCATGTTTTTTCTTTTGTTTATGGGGAAATTGACCTTTACAAGTTTCTTTTTGTTTCTTCCTGCTACCAGTGGCATTATTTATGTAACAAAACACCAGCTGCCAAGAATTTATCAGCCACAACCTGTGACCTCTAGGCCAACTGAATCTCTTCCCTTCGTTATTCTATTTCTTTTCTTTTACTAATAATCTATTTTCTTAATTCTACCCTTATATATACTTTTAGCAACAATATATTGACTTGTTTTTTCTTTTATATAACCACCCTTATCTTACCTACTATGAATTCTTAATACTCTATTTTTTAAAAAATTTAACTTTCTTAATTCTAATTGCCTTATCTATATTACTTGCTATTTTCTTATCACCTATTTTACATTTTATATTTCTAAGCAAAACATGTCTAAATCTGCACTTATATATGAAATTAATTTTCTAATCCTAAATGTATTTAATTTTAAACCTACATTAAGTGTGTATAATTTTAAGTTTACCTTAAAACTTAATTATTTCCTATTACTTATATTTAACTAATACCTACATCTATAATAAACATTTATATTTTAATTATAATTGCTATTTATTTAATTCTAATCCTTACTTTAATTTTAACCCTCTTTCTAATTAAACTGTAATATTTCTTAAATCAAAAGACATGTCTGTGACTTGTTTTTCCCGAAAACACCTGTTTTTGGAGATAGTCTCAGTTTCTCACTTCCTCATCAATCACAACTGTCAATGTTGTTACTTATAAAGGGTATGAGGAAGTACTTGTTTTTCCTTTTTAGCTAAAGGTTGCCAAATTTGCATTCCCTTGTCCCTTCAGGGGGTGAAATTTTTGCTGTTGAGCCTTTTTTACATTTCTATACATAGGTTTACTGCTAATTCCACATCCTTGCACATTCTAACTAATTGTTTTATTTATCAAGGGAAGTGCTTTTCAAGCCTAAGCACGCATTCCTTTAAGGCCAAAAAGGAGTCCTTCAATAGGATCCATGGGGCTCTGCCTCCTTCATGGCCGCTTCCTACTGGGGCTCTGCTCCCAGTCAGCGTTTTTCCCATTTTTGGGTAACCTCTATTTTGCCTCTTTAGGGATTGCGGCTTCCGGCAAGTTCTAAAACAATAAACTTAGCAAAATTATTTGCGGAATCCCTTTATATTGAGAATAAACATGTTAACAATCATTTATGCCACCAGAGACCTCACAACACGTTCAGTTTATCTAGTTTTTTAATGGCTTTAACTTTATCAAATACAGACTCTAGGCCAGAGCAATGGCTCATGCCTGTAATATAAGCACTATAGGATGCTGAGGCAGAAGGATTGCTTGAACCCAGGAATCCTAGACTAGCTGAGGCACCATAGCATGACCCCCTCTCTATAAAAAATGGAAAAAAAAAAAAAACCTGAGTGTGGTGGTGCATGCCTGGACCTAGCTGCTCAGGAAGCGGAGACAGGAGGATTACCTGAGTCAGGAGGTTGAGACTGCAATAAGCTATGATTGTGCCACTGTACTCCAGACTGGGTGACAGAGTTATACCCAACTTCAAAATAAATAAATAAGCAAATAAATAAATAAAGTAAAACCACAATGAACATTCATTGTCATCACATGGATGACCAGTAGTGGATATTAATTTGTGGACTGACATATCCCTTTAATGATCTACACTAGATAAGTTTCCCCCTCACTCATGTAGTGTATACTCATGGAAAAAGTCAATCTTAATACAATCAGATTGTGTTCTAATTGAAGTGCTGATCTAATGATGAAAATGTATCTATCGGGCAATCCCTTCTGATCTCCTTCCACAGTGGGAGTTTTTCTGTCCTCTCAATAAATCCTGATTTCTCAAAAAAAAAAAGAAAGAAAGAAAGAAAATGCATCTATCACAGCATACATTTTCAAATCTTTATAAAGCCTAGAAGTGTAGCTCATTGTAATGATATGGCGAATTATATTGTTACTATGAACTGAAAAAATAAAAATAAAAACGAAAAACATAAAAGAATGATCTTAGTTGTTTTTTTTTGTTGTTGTTACAAATCTCATCATTTAACTACAGGCATAAAAAAATCTAAATATAATTTTTGTTTTAAAAGAAAACAAAATAATAATTTACATTTAAAATGACTTTTCACCCAAACTTTCAGCTAGCTCTGTGCTCTAGACAAATAGACTAAGGTTCTAAGCTTGGTAGGACAGAGGGACTATTAAGTACCTTTTATAAATTAGTTCAGTACTGCAATCGTTAGTTATTTAGTTTTGTGACAAGCTTTATATAGATATGGTGATTCACAATTTATCTAAAATCCATTTTATAGTTCATCAACGGATGTGGATGGATGCCTTTGGACATAATATACATGATCTGAAAACACTTTCAGGATATATTTGATTAGCAATTTTTGGTCAGCCTGAAATACTAAAGCGAGTACTATAATGTACTCTCTAAAAAGTAATGAAATATTTCTACTTCCTTTAGAAATCATCACATTTTTCATAGAGGTAGAACTAGTTTGCACTCCTACTAGCTAAAAAAAAAAAAAAGTATATACACATGATGGAATATTATGGAGCCATAAAGAAAGACAAAATTATAGACATTTAGTAACTTGGATGGATTTAGAGTGTGTCATACTCAGTGATCTATCACAGAAACAAAGAACTGAATACCACATGTCCTCTTTCCCTTTGCTGTCTTTTCTCTTTCTGAATATTTACCATAATACTACATGAAAGGGATTGGCAGTAGCTGGGAACTGCCAGGGGAGTGGGTGGACACAACATCAATAAGGGTACCTGATCCCATTCTAGATGAAGTGAGGTCCAGTGGGAGTCCAAACTTCACCTGTATGTAAACCATTTATGTACCCAATCCCGACTTGTACCCCACATCTTTAAAATTAAAAAAGTAATGAGCCGGGCTCAGTGGCTCAGCCTGTAATCCTGTGCTTTGGGAGGCTGAGCTGAGTGGATTGCCTGAGCCCACGGGTTCGAGACCCGCCTGGGCAACTTGGCGAGACCTCATCTCTACAATAAACCAAAAACTAGCCGGGCGTGGTAGCGCGCACCTGTAGTTCCAGCTACTTGGAAGGCTGAGGCAGAAGGATGGCCGGAGCCCAGCAGGTCGAGGCTGCAGTGGCCGCGCGCTCCAGTCTGGGTGACGGAGTGAGACTCCAACTAAAAAAAAAAAAGTCATGAAATAGGAAAAAAAAGCCTATAGAATTGGTTTCTCAGTTAAATTTGAGGACTCTTTTTTTATTTTTTATGATACTCCAGTAATAGGCTGTTGACACTTGTGGTGGATTGTCTGCAAATATGGCTGCCACAGATCCTCCCATACCTGTGTGTACATGTCACTCTTCCCATCAAGAGAGAGAATCTTTCATTTCTCTCGTTCAAGCCAGACTGGCACTGTGAATTTCTTTGACTCATAGAATATGCCAAAAATGACATCCTGCCAAAATATGTCAAAAATGACAATCTTAACTTGAAGTTTTCATTTTTGGGGAATACAGTCATGTAGCCAAAACAACTAGCCTTCTGGAAAGAGGTCCCACAAAGAGAAAGCACCAAGGAGAACAGAAGTATAAAAAGAAACACAGTAGTCAACCAGCTCCCAACCATTCCAGCCATCTATACAGAGGTGCTAGATGTGATTTTATAGTTCCTCACAAGCCCTCAGCCAATACAACATGGAGCAAAGATGAGCAGTCTCTGTGAAGTCCTGGCCAAATAAAAACTCATGAGCAAATAAATTATTAACTAGTTATTGGTTTTAACCGCTACATTCTAAGGAAATTTGTTGCACAGCAATAAATAATTGAAACAAAACTCTTTACAGATTGTTCATCTGAAAACTATTCTTCTTCTTCCTCTTTCCTTTCCCTTTGCTGTCTTTTCTCTTTCTTTCTTTCTTTCTCTCCCTTCCTCCCTCCCTTCCTTCTTTCATTTCTTCCCTGAACTTCTGTGATAGATGCTCTGTCCTGGAGCCATAAAAAATATAGAAGATAAAATATGCTTTCTACTCAAACCAACTTTTTAAAATAAGGATAAATATGCTTTTAAGTAGCTAACAACAGTATAATAACAATATAACAAGATTAAAAGAAAAACACTAAGCTACACTACAAGGAACATTAAATAGTTTTCTATATGTAGAGTACTTCATTTCCTTCATTCACATTTCTCTTAAAAGGGTATGTGATGAGAGAATACAGCCAATATATTATACTGTGACTAATGTATAGATACCAGATCATCATCATCACCATCATCTTCACAAATATTTAGTGAACCTGAGTTCTTCACAAACTCTTGCATAATTATAAGACTATTACCAATCTATTGTGTGTGAATATAGAAATTTTACTGATATTTCCATCTTTTGAAAATCAATGTAAAACTAGCTAACTATATTTGTTTTTTCACCAAAAAAGTAGGAAAAATATTGAATATATTGAATATGAATGATTTACTAAATATTGTTTTTAAAATTAACTGATAACTATGCACCATAGATATAAAGATAGATATTATTTTATTTTAAAATAGATACAGATATATCCCAAATACTTTGAACAGTGTTTATTTGCTTATTTTCCCTCCTTGACAAGTTGTTATGTTATTATCTCCCGCTCACCATGGTGTTGGAAAACTTGTTTGAAAGAATTACCACAAGAAGAGCTTTAATAAGAAGTAAAGAACCTTAACGTGTAAGTAGATTTATATTTGAATTACCACAAGAAGGGTTTTAATAAGGAGGAAAATAGTTAATACTAAAATAAATTTATATTAGTTCCATTTACCATTTATTTCTGTGCCAGACAAACCTGGAGAGGACTATTGTCCCTGACACAAAGAGTTTCTAATACCTACACTCAAGAGGAGAGAGATAATAGCTTATTTAATTAGAAGATACATTAAGAGATGGTATTTGGGCAACTTTGTGAGTGAGTTCCTTGAACAGAATGTCCATCTTTGTTACAAACCTTGTCCACCATTTTCTGTTTTCTTGCACCTATTTTAAAATTTCATGAATTTTCTATCTTTTATAATTATTATTTTTTATTTTAAAGATGTACAATTGTAAAGGGGTACAATTCAGGATTGGATACACAAGTGATCATCATACAGGTAACTTTTAGGCCTCCCTTTTGTCCCCACTTCACCCGGTTTGAGATGAGGTAACTTTATTGATGTTATGTGTCCTGGCTACTCCCAACTCCTTTCTTATGGTATTATGACAAGTACTCAGGGTCTGTTTATAAGTGAGAACATGTGGTACTCAGTTCTTTGCTTCTGTGATAGATCACTGAGTATTATAGACTCTCAATCTATCTAAGTTGCTGTGAAATCCATAATTTTATCCTCTTTATAAAAATCCATACATTTATATTAGTCTTTTGAAAAATTAAGTACTAGGGAGTATACACATATCTTATAACTAGAAAAAGAAAAAATAAATGAGATAATAATAATAAGATTTCTGAAAATTATGCCTGCCATTTCTGATGGTATAAATAAATGGAGTAAAGACTTCAGACATTTTATCTCACAGAAAACACAGAAACAGGAGACAAGTGTTAAAACAAACATTTGAAGGTACTAAAAAGTGACCCTAGAAAAAGTGACAGAAAAATAAGACGTTATTGTTGAAAGACTGCTATTGCTTCAGTATGAACTATTGTTTATTGTTGTTTCTCATGAAAGTCACACCAACCATCCCACCACTCTCCAATTCTCCCTGTAGGAGACTGAATCAAGGGGAAGAAGACAGGATTTAGAGCTGTAGAACAGATGGAAATGTAAAGGGGATATTTTGAAAAGTAGGGAGCTGTTGAGGGATGAGACCTAAAATATGAGTAATATCTCTGGCCAAATACCTAGCATATGTATGTATTTTGTTTCAAATTCAAATGGGTAAACTACAACTTAGTTCTGGCACTAACCACCTGGAGTTAGTACAAGCCTCACAAGTTCAATCATGCAGTTCCCAAACAGGATGCCTTTGCTTCAAATCCCAGTCCCATACCAGGGGTTCCTGGGTCATTCGCATTTCTCACTAGCTAGCTATAAAATTGTAGGTTTCTATTACTTTCTCAGGTCTGATTTCCTGAAATGATTCACAGAACTTATGAAAGGTGTCATACTTAAAATTACGGTTTTGTTGTAAAGAACACAATCAGGAGAACCAACCAAATGAAGTGATGAACAGAATGACCTCTGGAACCTTATATCTTCCATTCCCTCTTGTTGACTCACTCTCTCAGTCCATCAATATATTCCCCAACCAGAAAGCTCAACTGAGATTTTGTTCCCTCAAATGTTATTGACATTTTATTATATAGGCATGAGTGATTAAACTATTGGCTGCATAAGTGAATTCAATTTCCAAACCCTTTCTCCTTCCCAGAGGCCAGAAGGGATCAAAGTTCAACCCTCCAAACACATGGTTGGTCTTCATTGTGATCAGTCCTCCTCCTGGAGCTATTTATGGACACATCATTAGTCACTTCATGAACACAAGAAACCTCTTATTACTCAGAAGTTTCCAAGGGTTTTTAAATCTCCCTGCCAGGAATTTTGGGCAAAGACCCAACAAATTTGTTATTATACAACAGTGTGGGAGTTCAAAGTAATCCCAGCAAAGAAACAGGCTAAAATTAGAATGAAACTTGAAGAGCCTAATTATGCATAGTGAGATTTTGGAGTTATTGCTCCTTTGACTAGGTGTAATCTGGAAACCACATAAAAATTAAGCCACAGAAAGAGGAAATAAGAAAGATTTAAACCAATGACTTAAGCATTGTCGAACTTAAATAACAAAATTCAGAAAATATTGTTAATTATAGAGTTTATTTGAGTCTAAAGTTTGAAGATGGCAGCCTGGAAGCATGAATTTGTAGGCAATCTGATTAGCAACGATACAGGTAGGTTCTAAGGAAAAAAGTTGTGGCAGTTTCTAAATTGTTTACAAACAATTTTCATTAAAATAGTTATTAATTGTTTATACATTTTTCTTTGTGCCACAAGTTCTAAGAACATGAAGATAATGGGTGAGGCAACTAGTCAAGAACTAAACTACCTTTAAACAATTGCCCCTGGGCATGTGTGCAACAGCATGATGAAAGTCCCATAACTATGTGTCTCTGGCCTGATAAATTCTGCATACCTCACATAGGTCAGACTTTTCTGAACTATTTTTCTTTTCTCACTTCCCTTCTTTTCATCAAAATATTTCAAAGAAAGTATTTTGGATGAATTCTTTCATGTTTAGGGACTAAGTAATGTGTCTTTAGGAAGGCTCACTTCTGGGAGTTCCTGTCTCACGTGAAGAGGGGGAGAGGATACATCTCAGAAATTTTAAGAGTCCCAAAAACCAAATGGGAATGGCAAAAATGAGACCTCAGTCAAGTCACTGATTCATATAGCTACAGTTGTTTATTGAATTAACTCCAGTCTTGGGATTACTATGAGTATAGTTTTCTCAGAAGAAGTAAAACAAAAAATACATAGCTGAAATATAATGCACAAATAAAATGCACATATGGATTATAATTTGTAGAGTTTGTATGGCAGAACAAAAAAACAAAACAACTATTCCATTGGGGAGTCTTTTAAAAACCTTATGAAAAAATTAAAATGTACTGTTTTAGAGATGTTGTAGTCAGTAAATAATTTTGAATTTAGTCCAAATTGTACAAAACAACAACAACAACTCAAAAGCAATGGTAGGGCTGGAATCTAATAACAAGTGTGCTATAGTTTTTTGCTGAAGCATAATTTTTCTTTCTCTAGTTTCCCATTTCTACTAGAGATCAATTTTAGTAGGACCAATTTACTTGTACAAATTTTAGTATTATACTTGGCCTGATTATTTGCATAAAGTGCAACAAGAATATTGATTGACCATAGAGGCTTTTTTAATTTGCCTTTGTTGGAAGTTTTAATAAAGACTCTCAGGTTAGACTTTTAAAAGCCTCTCATACAAAGTCAAATGAAGGATTCACAGTCAGACTGTGCATGTAATACCAGTATGAATTGGGTAAATTCCTCTTTTCTCAAGATCTCAAAATATCCTGAAGTTTCTGAACTTGTCAAAAAGTGGCATTCTTTACTTACCACAGGATTAGGAATTTTATAAAGGAACCATGTGGGCAAGGTATCAGACCAGTCTTTTCAAGAGGCTTTTGTTTCCTTTAGAGACATTGTTTTGCTGTGTCACCCAGGGTGGGGTACATGGGCACTATCATAGCTCACTGCCTCCTCTGGATCTTGAGCTCAAGTGATCCTTTCACCTCAGGTTCCTGAATAGCTAGGACTACAGAGACACATTACCATATTCGGTTAAAAGAAAAGGGGGCTTTTTATCAACTCTATCAAGTCAACCATCATTCCTTAAAGCAGTTTGGTTATATCTGAACATATGCCATTTCAGCCAAAACCCTGGTAAAATGACGAGTGTATCTTGTTACAAAATAAAACAAATTCTTATTCTTTAAACAAATAACTATATTGCCATAAATTAAGAATATGGGCCAGGTGTGATAGTTCAAGCCTATAATCCCAGTAGTTAATGAGACTGAGGTGGGAGGCTCACTTGAAGCCAGGAGATCTGGACCAGCCTGTGCAACATAGTAAGATTCATTGCTACACACACGCAAAAATAATAATAATAGCTTAGCCTGCTGGAATATATCTATAGTCCTAGCTATCTGGGAGGCTGATGTAGAAAGATAACTTGAACCTAGGAGTGTGAGGTAAATCAGGATTGTGTCACTGTCTACAGCCTGGGCAAAAGAGCATTATCTCTACTTGAAAGAAAGAGAGAAGGCAAAAAAGAAAGAAAGAAAGAAAGAAAGAAAGAAAGAAAGAAAGAAAGAAAGAAAGGAGGAGGAGGAAGGAAGGAAGGAAGGAAGGAAGGAAGGAAGGAAGGAAGGAAAGAAGGAAAGAAAGAAGGAAAGGAGCTCACAAATATTTTCAATAGTTTCCAAGTTCTGGAGAAATCAAGCAGAGAGAAAGGTAAATTAATTGTTTCAAATTTGTTCACAAAAGTACACTTTACTCTATTGCTATAAGCTATAAACAGTTTAGAAAGAAAAATGTTTTCTTGATTCCGGAAAATCAAATGAAAGAATCAACAGTGTTTCAAACAAAAAGTCATTTAAAAATGTCCAGTCTTCTGTCATTTTAGTCCCATGTAACTTAATTTTGTTCTGCTTGATGTTGTGTTGGCAATCTTTATAAACACATTTTTTAAACTAGTGTTGTAGAAGTTTTTACCTAGTCTAAAGGTATAGTCTCCAAAGCAATTAGAAACTTGTATTCAAAAGGACTAATCAGGGTCCTTTCCATAAATTTCATTGAAGAAGAAGGAAATTTGGACTGTAGTTGATTATAAACTGCTTTCTGAGAATAATCAAAGTAAAATAATAATTATCTGTGGATGATAAGCATAAAATAGTATGGCTAAAGGTGCACTTGACAAGGAAATTTGGTCATTTCTGTAGCATACAGTTGTTTAACTTAAAAATCATAATTATGACTGATGATATATACCAGGATATATCAGAATTTTAGGAAGCTCATACAACTTTGGAAGATATTAATAATATATTTATACAAATATAACTCAAAAAAAAATTTAAATACCATTTCTTACGTTCAAAGTTTCCTGTGTGTTTTTTACATACTGAATAAACCTAATATGTCTCTCTTGGACTTTCAGGGGTTCCTTTGCTATGTACATGCTAGTTTAGGTCAATAAGACAGATTTAGAATTCGAAATTTAATTTTGGGATGTCAATATTAAAGGGTTATAACACTTGATATTAAAATAAGAAAGGTTTAAAACATACCAAAATAGGACCTCAAGTCACTGCAAATAGTCTTTTAATGATGATTCAAAGATTTCAAAAAGAAAAAGCTTTACTTTTTGACAAAGAGAAGACTCCCAGTCAAAAAACCCAACAAAGACAGCATGAGACCAACAGAATTTGTCTCTCCCATTTCCCACCCCCCAGTCTTTTTAAAGCAGTTTACTTAAAAGGTGGACGAAAATCTTTAACTATCTCTTACTAATACTACATTAAATTCTTGCTCATAGGAGAAAACAAAATTTTACTTTTATATTTGTATATCATCAATGCTTAAAGAAAACTTTAATAAAACCTTGTAAATGACTCCTTCCAATTTCAACAGCTTTGCCCACACAACATGAGATTTCCATTAAACTTTTATAACTTGATACAATTTTCTGTTAAAGAGCAGATTAACAATCAGAAAATTCTGTTGATCCTACACAGGGGCCCAGACTTTCACCTTGCATGAGTGTGCTTTTGATATGAATGCTCAAGTTTTAGAAAAACATAAATAATTCCCTTCTAATTTTAGCCAACTTGACCATACACAAAATTCCTTTCACAAGATTAATCTTCTACAAACCTTCTACAACATGCTTTAAACTTCACTTTTGTCCTATACTTCCTTTATCTATTAGCATCTTTTACCCTAGGACAAAAATTTACTTTTCTTTACCTCTTATCACTTTGACCAAAGTTTTCTCTCATGCAGAAAAAATAAAATAAAAAAATTGCTTTTTCTTCTCAGCTCTCTTTACCAAAAACACATCTTACTTTCTTTATACATTCAGTATATAGAATTATTTCTCTAATAGCTAGTATATCTTTCTCTTGTATCTAGTAATTTAAATATGTTAGTCACATATATTAACCATAATTTTAACTCTTTGTAACCTTAATTTCCAATGAAAAACCTAGAAGTAATTTTGCAGTTTTATACTTGTATTTGTAGATGAAAATCATTTCATAAATTTTAGAAAGATGTCTTCTTCAGATATTTTTATTAACAGATGTAAAAATATTTAGCTTTTCTATACCATGTAAGTGACTCAGACATTTTATGATTGTCTATTGCTTAATTTAGCATAAGGTAAATTTAGGATTAAATTACTGATAAAGATTTTTAGAGCTATGTAAAGTTCATTTAAAATGTTTTTATTTGCATTTATTTAATTTATTCATTTTTAATAATTATTCTTTTTTTTTCATTAATCTGTATTTTTTATTATGGTTTTGTGGGGTACAGTTAAGGGTTAGGTGTACAATTACATTTCATTCAGACACCCTGTTGATAAGAGGTGTTTTCCCATCCACTGACAGATATTTGCTACTGTTAATCCCATCCCCCTCACCCCCATAGTTTCCCAGTACCGTCAGTCATTTTCTTATAGTATTGCATTGGATGTTCAAGGTCCATTATATGAGTGAGAGCATGTGATATTCGGATCTTTGTTTCTGTGAGAGGTCACTCGGTATTATAGACTCTAGTTCCATCCAGGTTGCAGCGAAATTCATGATTTTGTTCTTTTTTATGGCTACATAGTATTCCATCATGTATATGTACCACACTTTTTTAATCCAATCCTCTTTTGATGGGCAGCATGGTTGTTTCCAGGTTCTTGCTATTGTGAACAACGCTGCGATAAACATACATGTGCAGGTATCTTTTTTATAGAGTGATTTGTGTTCTTCAGGGTACATTCCTAGTAGGGGGATTGCAGGGTCATATGGAAGGTCAATTTTTAGAGCTTTTAGGAATC
>NW_007252040.1:22963-25543 GCF_000164805.1 Carlito syrichta
TTTCCACTTGTTCATGTCGGCTTTGATTTCTTGAAGCAGTGTTTTGTAATTTTCATTGTAAAGGTCTTTCACGTCTCTGGTTAGAAAGATGCCAAGGTATTTCATTTTTTTTGTGGCTATTGTGAATGGAACTGTGTTTTTTATTTGGGTTTCTGTTTGTTTATTATTGGTGTAGAGAAATGCGATTGTCTTTTGTACATTTATTTTGTATCCTGAGACTTTGCCAAAGGCTTTTATCAATGTAAGGAGGCCTTTGACAGATTCTCTTGGGTTTTCAAGGTACACCATCATATAATCTGCATAGAGAGATAACTTGACTTCCTCTTTTCCTATTTGAATACCTCTGATTGCCTCCTCTTCTCTGATTGCTTTAGCCAGGACTTCCAATACTATGTTGAACAGGAGGGGAGAGAGTGGGCATCCTTGTCTAGTTCCAGTTTTCAGGGGAATTGGTTCCAATTTTTGTCCATTTAGGAGTATGCTGGCTGTGGGTTTCTCGTAGATGGCTTTTACTATTTTGAGGTATGTTCCCCGTATGCCTAGATGTTCAAGGGTTTTTATCAAGAAGGGGTGCTGGATTTTATCAAAAGCTTTTTCTGCATCTAGTGATATGATCATGTGGTTTTTGTTTTGACATCTGTTGATGTATTTAATTACATTTATGGTTTTACGAATGTTGAACCAGCCTTGCATGCCAGGAATGAAGCCTACTTGGTCATGGTGGATGATTTTTGAGATGTATTGCTGAATCCGGTTTGCTAGGATCTTGTTGAGAATTTTAGCATCTATGTTCATCAAAGATATTGGCCTGTAGTTCTCTTTCTTTGTTGGATCTTTACCTGGCTTGGGTATCAATGTGATGTTGGCTTCGTAAAATGATTTGGGGAGAGTTCCATCTTTTTCAATCGCCTGGAATAATTTCAGTAGGATTGGTATCAGCTCCTCCTTGAATGTCTTGTAGAATTCTGCTGGAAAGCCATATGGACCAGGGCTTTTTTTTGTAGGAAGTTTTCTTATTAAGTAGTCGATTTCCTTGATTCTTATTGGTCTATTTAGGGTCTCAATTTCTTCTTGTTCCAACCTAGGTAGGTTGTGTGATATCAGAAAGTCCTCCATTTCCTTCTGGTTTTCATGTTTGTTTCCATACAAGTGTACGTAGTAGTCTCTAATGATCTTTTGTATTTCTTCAGGGTCAGATGTGACTTCATCTTTTGTGTTTCTGATTATGCTTATTTGGTTTTTTTCTCGTTTTTTCTTGGTCAGTCTACCTAGGGGACCATCAATCTTGTTTACCCTTTCGAAGAACCAGCTTTTTGTTTCATTGATTTTTTTGTATTATCTTTTTGTCTCCTATGTCCTGGATTTGGGCTTTTATTTTGGTGATCTGGATTCTTCTGCTGAAATTAGGGTTTTTGTGGTCTTGCTTTTCCAGCTGCTTTAGGTGGCTTGTTAGGTTGTGAATTTCTGTTCCTTCCATTTTCTTCATGTGTGTTTGTAGGGATATAAATTCCCGTCTTACTACAGCTTTCAGGGCATCCCAGAGATTCTGGTAAGATGTTTCTTCATTTTCATTTGTTTCCAGGTATCTTTTGATCCCTGTTTTGATTTCGTCATTGACCCAGGAGTTGTTTAGCATCATGCTGTTTAGTGTCCATGTCTTTGTGGGTTTTGGGGGGACTTTGTTGGTGTCAATGTTTATTTTTATTCCACTGTGGTCCGAGAAGGTGTTTGGTAGAATTTCGGTCCTTTTAAATTTGCTTATGCGTGATTTATGGCCGAGTATGTGGTCGATCTTAGAATATGTTCCATGTGGTGATGAGTAGAATGTGTATTCTGTGGTCTTTGGATGGAGTGTTCTGTAGGTATCAATTAAGTCCATTTGGTCCAAAGTCACATTGAGGTTCCGGATCTCCTTGCTGATTTTTTGTCCTGATGATCTGTCTAGGTTTGTGAGTGGGGTATTAAAGTCCCCAGTTATGATAGTGTTAGAGTCAATATCTTTCTTTAGTTTTACAAGAAGTTGCTTTATGAAAGTTGGCGCACCTATGTTGGGTGCATATATGTTTTGGGTAGATATTTCTTGTTGATGGATTGAGCCTTTTATCATTACGTAGTGGCCTTCTGTATCTTTTTTGATTTTTAATAGCTTGAAGGGTATTTTGTCTGAAATTAAGATCGCTACTCCTCCTTTCTTTTGTATTCCGTTCACCTGAAAGTTTGTTTCCCATCCTCTTACTTTGTGTCTGTGGGTGTCCTTTCTAGTGAGGTGAGTCTCTTGAAGGCAATAGATTGTTGCCTGATGATATTTTATCCATTTTGCCATTCTATGTCTTTTCAGGGGTGCATTTAGTCCATTCACATTTAGGCTAATAATTGAAATGCAAGAGTTGATCCCTGTCATAAGGTTCTTACAGAGTTGTTCCTGTTTGTTTGTTGTCTTTCTTTGGGTTCTGGAGTTGGCTCATGTGTGTTTTTAATCTTTTGCCTGTACTCTTGTGAAGGATGTTGCTGTTCTTTTTTCTTTTTCTTCTGTGTTCAGTACTTTCTGAAGTGTTTCTTGTAGAGGTGGTCTGGTGGCAG
>NW_007252040.1:25867-27020 GCF_000164805.1 Carlito syrichta
CGTCTGGGAGTTGGTCTTCTCGTTTGTTGTCTTGCGGGGGTTCTCTGAATCTCTTTTGTTTGAATTTTTTCATCCTTAATGAGATGAGGGAAGTTTTCTTGAATGATTTCATGAAATGTTTGTTCCAGAGTGGCTTCTGTTTCTCTTTCTGCCTCAGGAAGCCCAATTATTCTTAGGTTTGGTCTCTTGAAGTGATCATTCATCTCTTGCAGGTTTTGTTCTGTCTTTTTGAGCTTCTTTTCTATGCTTTTGACAGTTTGGGTTAGTTCTGTGTTTTGGTCTTTGAGCTCTGAGATTCTTTCTTCGGCTTGGCTGATTCTGCTTTTCATGCTTATTAGTCTGTTGTTCATTTCCATCACAGTATTCTTTACTGCTGTCATTTCTGACAACAGCTCCTTCCTTTTTTCTTCTTGTCTCTCCTCAATTTTTTTAATTCTCTCCATTAATGTCTTGATGTCTGGGTTTGTTGCATGTAACCAGTCATTATGGGGACTCTTCATTGTCTGTGTTCCAGAATCTGTTTTCTCAGTATCTGATTTCCCAGGGGTCTGTGTAGGACCTATATTCTTCTTTTGGTTTTTCTTCATTTGTGTGGTTTTTTTCCCCTTCTCTACTTTTTCCTTCCCTCCACGTCACTGTCTTCTTTAATTCTGTTATTCAGGGGTAAAGGGATTGGTTTTACTTCTGTTTGTTCAATCTCCTATTCTTTATGTATGTCCTCTTACTTTGTTCAATTCTGAAGTTGCACTGTAGGTTGGAGGTGGTCCTTTTTGCAGTCTTGAGTTGTACTTAAGGGAAGAGCTGTGATTCAAAATCTGTCTGCAGTTCCTGGTATTCGCTGACAGGCATGTGGATCATGTGGAACCCACTTCCCACTGGCCTGGAATCTGTCCGTGCAGTGGGGCTGTAGGTTTACTCCCTGAAATAAAATGTGGTTAGCAGAGGGGAGAGAATGGAGCAGATAGTGGGTTGAAGAGGGGAGTGGATAGATAGAGGAGTAAGGGGGGAAACAAACGAGTGCACTAACAAATAGAGAGAGAGGCCTATACTAAAACAGATAAAAGCAATAGACCACAGCTACAGACGAAACAACTCTCATACAAAAAAATAAAAAATAAAAATAAAACTGTAGTAATGCTAACATACAAGCTAA
>NW_007252040.1:27040-40554 GCF_000164805.1 Carlito syrichta
CCACTTCCCACTGTCCTGGAATCTGTCTGTGCAGTGGGGCTGTAAGTTTATCCCTGAAAATAAAATGTGGTTAGCAGAGGGGAGAGAATGGAGCAGATAGTAGTTGAAGAGGGGAGTGGAGAGATAGAGGAGTAAGGGGGGAAACAAATGAGTGTGCCAACAAATAGAGAGAGAGGCCTATACTGAAATAGATAAAAACAATAGACCACAGCTATAGTCGAACCAACTCTTATACAAACGAAAATAAAACATATAGTGATGCTAATATACAAGCTAACCAACCACCTTGTTAGTGTGCTGTTCCTCTATACAAAGATATGGTTTACAGAGAGAAAAAAAGAGAAGAAAAGGAAAAGGAAAAAAGAAAAAAGGGGACAATACAGTAGGAATAGGATTCAGTCATTAAACTGATAGAATCTATGAAGTACACTCTGAGACCTTTCGTTTAAGTCCAATGTCCTTTCAGGTCTGATTTCTAGTTTTCTTTTCAAGCTGGTAAATTAGTTTGCAGTTAGGGTCAATTGCCCCTGATCTGCTGTGAAGGACAGTTCAGATTAACCTTCCTTCAGCAGTTTGGTCTATGTCTTTATCAAGCTTGTTTCTCCCGTTTCGGTGTTGTTACCTTGAATCGCCAGCAGGTGGTGCTATCTCATCTGCTCACCCCAGAGGGGGTGGGGCTGGACAGGAACAAGATGGCTGCCTGCCTCCGAGCAGGCAACAGGAGCCCCACGCCGGGTGGGCAGGACAGTCTCAGACGCAGGATAGGTGGCAGTGATCCCAGCAGATCTTCCCTGAAGCGGTTCGTTGTGGATTTCCTCAGGCCACGTGGTGCGATATGCTACCCCTCCCAGAGGCCGCAGTGGCGGTGGCGCCGGCGATGGCAGCGTCAGTGGCGGTGGAGGGAGGGGCGGCGGCAGGACCGTTTGGAATGCAGTCAAAACTGTCCAGTCGTTCCGATGGCAGCGGCCGAGCTCTGTCTGTAGAGCAGGCTGCGATGCTGGGGTCCCCAGCCCCCCGGGGCGAGAGTCAGAGACCCACTGCAGATCTCCCTTGCAGAGGGCTTCAGATGCCTGGTTGCCCTGTCGCCATCTTGCCGCATCCCCAACAATTATTCTTGAATAGTTTGTTAAACAAAGCTAACTATCATCTCAAGATAATTTTTCTATTAACCATTTTTACATTACTGTATGTTAGGCAAGTGTCATAAAAGCAAAGACCTTAAATACATGTAATTTTGTTGATAACTCAGAAGATGTAGTTGGTTTCATTAAAGCAACAATATTAAATCAATTGCATTTACCAAAGATTTACCCAAGTCATGTGATATAAAGGCATCTATTTTTTCTGTAAGATATTTGATTTAAGTGCTTACTTTTTAATGAATTAGTTTTAGTAGTAAAATGTCACATGCCCATTACACATATAAATATACAGACATACAGGAGATTTTATAGCTTTATAAGCTTCATTTGCCAGTTTTCAAATAGTCTCTTCCCTTTAGACTATTAAAACCTAAACACTTGTTAGATAGACAACCATAAGTTTATACTTCTAAAGATAGGATGCTGGCCAGGTGCGATGGCTCAAGCCTGTAATCTCAGCACTTTGGGAGACTGAGGTGAGGGATTGATTGCCTGAGTCCATGGGTTCGAAATGGCCTGGGTAACTTGGCAAGGCCTCATCTCTACAATTCAAAAAATGATAAATCAATAAGTCGGGCATTGTCGCGCGAGCTTGTGGTTCTGGTTACTTGAAAGGCTAAGGTGGAAGGATCGTGGGAGCACAGCAGGTCGACACTGGGGTGGCCGTTAAGTACCACTGCGCTCCAACCTGGGAGACGGAGTGAAATTCTAACTCAAAAAAACCCAAACAAAACAAAATAAAAACTTAAGAGGAGTTGAAAAATATATATATGATGCTTAGGTGAAAATTGACATTCCCAAAGGCACAGACTTGAATCTAAATATCATAGTCTGTTGAGACAAAGAGGAGCATGGGAACAGACCAGTGAAGAAAAGATTGCCCTCAAAAATGTCTTAAACAAAAATAAGGTTTCTTAAGTAAGACTCAAGCCAATGTCTTCCTCATCCTGAAGAGAGGAAGATGTCCTTACAAATGGAAATTTCTGTTATAGATGTACATTTCTTTTACAAAGAGTTTTAAAACAGCCAGCTAAATGCCAGAAAGTCCTAGATGGACAGGTGATCTTTTTAACTTAGCATGTTTCTTGATTAGATTACTGATTTCAGAATGGAGTCCTTTAGTGATTGAAGCAAAGAAAACATTATCTATGTCTATACACAGCAGGGATGGCTCTAAAAAAGAAGCACATTCACTTTACCAGAGGTCTTTTATAAACATTTTATGCAGCTTTTTGTTTTTAAACCAAAGGTACCTTTTTAAGTGATTCATCAAAATCATGTATTCTTAACCAAGGCTATAATTTAACCAAAGATGCACTAGGTGACTCCAAACAGGTGCAAAGCAGTTCTCACAAGATCCAGAGTCACCCCAAAGCTAAAAAAAGTAAAGTCTTGCTACCCACATTTCTGTCTGCCCATATTTTCTAGGATCTCAGCTTCTCTACTTAGTACCTATGCATGAAGACCCCAAACCCTTCATGCCCCACAGACAAAGACTGGAAATCCAAAGTTGTCCATAAAAAGAAAAAGGATCAGTAACAAATAGGTACTCAAGATGGTCAAATGTCATACAAATAATTTAAAACAAATCAGAATCAAACCTGGGCTGCAGCCAAAAAAAGCACGTAATCTTAGCCACTAGACCACAAGGTGGTGTGCTTTTGTAAATCCTGTAGGGAACCCATAGCAGGCAGTTGGAGCATTTAAAAGATTTTAACTTATTTCAGATTTGGTCTCACCTGGCTTGCTGCTTAGTTAATTCCTTGGATGTTAGTATCTCAAAGACATAATTAGATTTACATCTCCAAAGAACTTAGAAGTCCAGCAGGTAATTTGAATTGTTCGATACTGGATCAATAAATCACCAGTGTCAATTCATTAGTCCTGGTTTATAGAGACAAAAAAGTTTGGATCTGTATTTTATAACCTTAATAGTTTCATTCTCATTCTCTAGTTGTTCCATTTTTTACCTATGCCTCAAGTTTAAATACATTTTCTCCCTCTTAAGAGAGAGAAAAAAAGTGGATATTGTGAATTCCAAGCATCTCTGCCTAAAAGATGTATTGGAGCAGAAGAAACAAGCAGAAGGGAAAGAATTCAGATCACAGGGGTAGAAGGAAAAGAAAGAGTTGAAGGCAAAAGGGAGAAAGTCTCTGAAATCTTTTAAATTTAGCACTTGTTTACCTCTTGAATAGAGGCAATTTTTTTTTTTCAGAAAATGCTTTAGAAGCTTCTAGGTATTATTGGAAGTGTCTCTTGTTTAATATGCCTGGTTCTAAAACCAGCTTTTTCTCATTGTGAGTGCAGATAAACTAATTCAGGTATTTCAAAGATGCCCCGTTTTGGCCATTTGAGATCATTGCAAGTTCTGTGTCACCAGTTTTCTAAATATTTGCTTAAAGAGGTGTTGTTAGTTAAACATAAATCCAGCTAACAGCTAGTGTTTCTAATGGTGGATCTCTCCTTAAGGAGGAAGACTCAGTTTTAGACAATTGGGCCAAGCTCCAGTATCTGACCAGTTTAAAAGATTGCAAATGTTGCCTAAGCCACAAACTCTTTTTGCAGGACCAGTGTTTTCCCTGACCAAAATTTGAATAAGAGAAAAACTGCAAACTCTAATGAGTGAAACAACTTAAGAAAACTGAAAATTTCAAAACTTCAGTTACCAGAATCTCTGGAGAAGCTTTTCAGTAGAGCTTCAATTCCAACTCCATCAAGGAGCATTGTGCTTGACTTGAATAACGTCTGAAACCTAAACTAAGTGGGGAGAATTCACATCCCCAGAGGGACCATACCAGAGATCCCTGTCAAACTCCCATGATGTAAACTAGTCATTCTTGTTGGCACCAAGGTTTTGAGTGTTGCAAACTGGTGGGAATTATTGAAACTGCATTTCAGATCCCTTTGTGGTTTCCAAAATAGTCAACCTTAAATAATAAGATTCAGAACATATAAAGTATAGAGTTAATTCGAGCCCAAAGTGTGAACCTGCCTGGTTAGCAGCATAGATTCAAGTTGCCATGAATATACACTGCAATTAGCAGTAATTACAAGTAGGTTTTAAGGAAAAAAGAAGAAGTAGTTCTAAGTTTTTTTTTACCAAGAGCTATTAATTGACTATATATTGTTCTTTGTATCACAAATTCCAGGAACATGAAGATAATGGGTGACATGGCTAGCTAGAGGAAAAAATGACTTTAAACAATTTCCCCCTCATCATTGGTGTGTGTGTGTGTGTGTGTGTGTGTGTGTGTGTGGTTTTCAAGGATGTGACTAAAGTCCCATACTCATGTCTTTCTGGCCTTGATAAATTTTACATACCTCACATAGCACAGAGTGCTCTGAGCTATCTTTATTTTCTCAGTATCTAGCATAAAAAGCTTAAATACAAAGTAAATTAAACCTAATGCAAGTAGAAGAAAGAAAATAATAACGATATCAAGAAAATGAATAGATAAAATAATAGAGAAAGCAAATGAAGTTAAAACCCAGTTCTTGGTTCTATTATAGGAATGCAAAGTCTTGTTAACATTTAAAAATTAGTCACATTATTACACCATTTATTGAATAAGAGAAAATAAAGTTATCAAAAAATATAAATAAAGCATTTGAAAAATGTAAGTAGCCATAGGACTAAGACTCAGGCTTCAAAAATTTATCAATATGTATTAATTAAGACATTTTTTAAGTTTAATATCTTTTTTATGACCTCAACAACATAAACAACTAGATACCCATCTTCTTAGGGCAATTTCTTTACTTTTAACATCCTTCCCCCAAAGATTACTCTTTCATAAACTTTCCCAATATGGCTTTGTTGTATCTAGTTTCCTTCAAGTTTGAGATTACATGAAACAAATTTCAAGAAAATGTGGAACTAAAATTTTCTTATATATATGTTAAAATATATATTATAAAATAAAATGTTACACTCTTGTTTATAATGCAAGCTACATTATATTATAAGCTACAATTACTCTTGAAAATATAAGTTAAAATATTAAAATAATTTCTAGACATATTTTTTGAGATTTATTAGGCTTATTATATATTAAATAAAAATATGTCTAATTTTAATTGGTTCTTTAGAGCAAAATATATATAGTATTTAACTATCTGAAAGCATGTTATAAAATGTTACACTGTGCTTGATTTTAAGTCTTTTTTTAATCAATGGATAACAACTCATTTGACGTTGAATATTTAGAATTACTGGAAAACTTCCAAGTTTCTAATCTGTCTTACTTAAAAAGAAAGAACAAAATAAAGAATCTTTTAAATGTCATTTGATTAATAAAATAAAGCTTTTATAGCATCTTCAGCTTAATTGGATTGCTGGCAGTGCTGAACTCTGATTAAATGCATTTGGATCAATATTAATTGGCTTAACTATGGAGTATACATCATTGAGTCAGTCATGGTTAGATGAATTATACCCCTTCCCTTTTTGAGATTAATTTCTTCTTTCTATATTACTGAATAATTCTTGAAATCAGTTATTGTTTAAATGACAACCAAATTTAATTCAAAAGATTACATAACTGGAAAACAGCATAGCCAGTCACTCACCTATGATAAATGGCTATTTAGGCAATATATAATTTATAGACTTTTCTTAGTTATGATATTATTTAATCCATCTTACTAGTCTCTCCTAAAATAAGTCCTAAGTTCCTTTTAGAGTTAGAATTAAATGATATTTCTATGTTTACAAAACTAATAAGAGATGCCTTCTGATACGATGTTTTTCTTCTGTCCCAGAGCCCAGGCATATTTTCTTTCGTCTTATAGTCAGAGAGAGAGGTCACAGAGTGACATGAAATAAGTACTAAATATCTTTTAGCCTTAGCCTTACTAATTTCATGTTTGTCAAGTAATATTATAATATTTAAAATGTTTATTCCTTTGTACACTAGACCAGATGTGAGGTGTCAACATCCCCTAACATCATGTATTGTGTAAATTCTGTAAATTGTGCATTTGAAGTCTCTAGTAAATGTGAATTTCTGGAAATCATTCACCAGAGCTAGAATTACATTATTTTCCTATCCAAAAATTTGACATGATACATTTAGAATTACAGAAAAGTGATCTGTGTTATATCATATCTTACAACACATAAGTGGCCGGCCTCTGACCCTGTGCCCTTCCCATTACTCCTATGCTGGAGGGTGAGGGCTGTGCCCCATTCCTGGAATGAGGCTCAGCATCTGTCACATATTAGGATCACAGAAAACTTCTAGCAAATGAACAAGAGGCCTTTGTAAAAGCAAACTGTTTCTCTTTAAAAGTAAAATTAAGAGCTCAGGTCCCCATTCAGATGAAAACATTGTTTTTGTACTTTTAAAAAGTTTTATAACACAGGAGCTATTTGTCACTCCGCTCCCAAGCCTTCAGGAGACAGTGGATTTGACATGAGAGTGGCCTCTAAGTTTGAACATACAGAGGTAGATATTTTCCTCTGGCACTAAGATAGGTCCCTAGTTTTTTTTATTTATCCCAATGTATTGTTCTAATTCTTACCCATGGATTTACAAATAGGGAAAACAATTACAAGTCATTGTTAATCAGACTTCTCTAGCTGGAGGGAAATTAGCCTACCTGAGTTAGATCAGTTTACTTTCATTCTTACATGAGGTATGGTACTCAGAAGCAGTGTCTCCTCTGAGGCTTTCACTTGTCAGTGATCAAGCTATCAGTCTTTAACCTATAGCTAGCAGAAACTGACCAAAATATGTGTTTTTTGGTCAGTTGCACTTTTTTCCTTGCCAGAGGCAATTGATTGCTGAACTCATTACAGATTTAATAGTGTTTGAAGACCATCAGCAACATGACCAACCAGAAAATAATATTTGGATGTGTTCTTTGTCTTACCCAATTCTTCTTTAACTGAAAGCACAGTAAAAGTTATTTTTGTAGAGATAACCAGTCACTTATTATCATAAATCCAGGACTAAACACAGTGCCTAGCATATGAAAAGGAGGATATTAAATGAATATTCATTCTATAAATGTTCTCATGTCATCATTCTTGAGATAAGTAATGATACCAACATTGAAAACATGAACTAAATCCCATTTGTGTTCAGTTTTTCATGGAGAAGTTGCCATTTACTTCCTAAATAAATATTCAACTATTTTGCAGAATACAAAATAAATCATTATTATTAGTTTGATGCCCAAGTTCATAGCATTTTTCACTTGCCTGTGGAATGCAAGTGTCACACAATGGTTCACTGGTCACAGTTCATCACATTTGCAAATTCTCGAGTTGACTGATGTGGATCATCATGGATTAAAGCATTTAAATAATCTTCATCAAAGCCTGATAGTCTTCCTAAACATGGAGAATCTCTCAGGTCAAAGTGACTCTCTTTGAAATGACAAAAACATTTTCTTGCCATGCTTTCCCCGATGACATTCTCCCCACACACAAATGTTTTAAGCCACCTCCACTGCCTTTACTTCTCGTTAAACTCAAACAGAATATGTCAGAAGTGTTCGTTTTTTCCCACTTGATACTTCGTCTTCTTTAGTTCACAAATAGCACTAACTTTCTTCAAATCTGCAAAATGCAAGATATATTCACAAGTACAACATTGTCACTCCAAATGACCAACAATAAACAAAATTCCAGCACTGTATTGTTGTCATCCCCAAAACAAATACGACAAACCTATGCATCAACTTAATAGATCTCTAACTGTTTTAGAGGCAAAAGAGAACCAACAAGAATAATAATTAAACAAAAAATATTTTAAAACATAAGTTAGGTCAAATGCACTTCAAGACAAAGTCCAGTACTTTGGAATGTATGCATCTAAAAATAAGCGTATCACTTTACGTCTGATTACACCTTGTGCTGTAATAAACAACCTCAATGAAAGATAAGCTTTCTGAACCTCAAAAGACACAGGTGTGAGGACTAACATCTGAGAACACTTATATTGTCGATATAATACACAATAGCTCTGTGTTTTGAGAGCCCCCAGCTAATTTGTGGTTCCAGTTCCAGGGTTAGCAACCCGCCCTAACCAGAAATAAAGGGCAATGGGATATCTGTGTTTACAGTGTACCTTTCAGGGATGATTATTTTACCTGACAGAGGACCTAATGCCTAGTTATCCTACCTGAGATCAGGAGATCCCTTGCACAGGAAACTTGTTTATACTGACATTTGCCCTGTGGCTCTTGTCTGATCCCCGTCCAATGTATGCCTATCTGATGATCATCTAATGCTGGGAGAGCCTGACCTTTTCCCCACTCCAACTCCTCTACCCACTCACCTCCCCATATCTCAGGGAAAACCAAGCCTGGATCAGTGAACTGAAGAACTAGGGTGCAGTGAGGGCCCAGTCACAACTTAGAGGCATCACTCCTGCCTAGCAGAATGCACTCCCCTTTCCCCCACTCTCTTTAAAAAACTGTTTGTGCATTTGCCTGTGAAGTTAAAGTTATTTTAATCCCTTGCTTGTGTTACTTTGGGGTGGTATAGATCTGGAAATTGTGTAAAGGGTGACTGAGCCCTGGTATGAGACAACTGTGTACTCAAAATGGATATCCGGGCAACACACACTTGTTAGAAATCACTATAACCTGATATTACATTTCCTCATCTTTTAAGTTCACAATTTGGTGTAGAGTATTACTATAAGGATACAAGAACACAAGGGATGAGATATTCACTTTATAACTACACAATCTCATAAAGTGTTCACTATATCTTGTTGTACTGTACAAATATTGGCTTGTGATTTCTGAGTCGGAACTTCTGAGTTCTAGCCAATGGAAGCCTCGGAAAAATGGCTTAACTTTGAACTGTTCTTTTGTCATCTCTTTAAAAAATGGGGTATATTTAGCAATTCTTTCTAGTAATGATACCTTCCAATTCTAGGGGGAGCTAGGATTTTCAAACCTGAACCAAATGACCCCAAGCCTCATCTATTCCACAGATCTGTCTGGAATCATTTTAATCTCAGTGCTTCCTCTCCAGAGAGGAAGACTCTTTCCCAGAGAGTCGCAAAATGATTTTGACTTTTTAATATGTGATTTACTAGCCATTCTTGGAGGAAAAACCTGCTAATAAGAAAAAAAGTTACACACACGAGATTTTATATATATATATATATATAAAAAACAGGTGATTATATATAGCAGATATATATGTCATATAACGTGATTATATATATATATAAATAACAGGTGATTATTATATACATAATCACCTGTTATTTGGTCTGTTTATTCTTATTTTGTCACCTTTAATTCATTTGAATGTTCTCTGTACTGCCAGAGTTATTTACCATAAACTAAAACACTATGCTAAGGAAAAGTATCTTATAATAACTGGTAGAGTTAAGTCATTCTTAAGATTAAAAATAGAATAAATGAGATTTATTTTATGAGAATCATAAAGTTATTAGAGGGAAATCTACCATGTTGTAAAGTTCTTTTTAAAAATCAGAAGAGTAAAAAAAAGAAGAAGAAAGTGTTATATTACAAGGAAGGAATAGTGTTGATTTAAAAAATGACTTTTAGAAGGGGAAAAAGTGAGGTATTTAGCATAAGACTGTCCTGTGAGAGATTGCTGATAAAGTATTCCAGTTTTATAACACTTAATTTCCACAAACAAGGTAAAGCTAATTAACTATAACCAGGAATATGATGTTTGCCAAGTATTATACAATTCTTTCCTTAGTGTGCTTTAAGAAATCAAGTAAGTATTGGACCTTTGTTTATGTAAACAAACCTAAAAAGAAAAAAGAAAAATTTCAGTTATCTATCATAGCAAATATTTTCCATACTGCAGTCATAATTTATTTTAGTATTCATATATTAAATTCATCCTGGTCTTTTCTATAAATTTATATCACATCAGAGTAAAATTTTGACACCTAGTTGCTTTTAAACAAGTTGTATGTTTTATTTAAAAAAGCTTTATTAAAACGTAATTCATCTTCTAGAGATCCAGGTTCAAAAATATATATATGTACACATATATAAATATAATCCACACACCATAAATTTCACCCATTTTAGAAAAGAAGAGTGTTATATTATAAGGAAGGAATTGTGTTGCTGGTAAAAGGGACTTTTAGAAGGGGAAACAGTGAAGTACTTAGCATAAGATTGTCCTGTGAGAGATTTCTGATAAAGTATTTCAGCTTTATAACATTTAATTTCCACAGACAAGGTAAAACTGATTAACTATAATCAGGAATATGATGTTTGCCAAGTATTAACTGTATAATTCACTGATTTTTTAATATATGTACAAAATTGTGCAACCATCATGACAACGAATATTTCCATCACTACATAAGGAAACTCTATAACCATAACTGATGATTCCCTACTTCCCATCAGCTTTAGTTAGGCAACCACCATTCTACTTTCTGTTTCTGTAGGTTTGCCTATTCTGGACATGAATCAAAAAATTATGGTCTTTTGTAACTGGCTTATTTCAATTAGCATAATGTTTTAAAGGTTCATCCATATAATAGCATTATCATTATTTTATTTATTTTTATTAATGAACAATATTCTACTTATGAATATATCATATTCTGTTTATCCAGTCATCCTTTGAGGAATATTTAGATTGTTTCCACTTTGAAGGTAATATATATGCTATTGCTATTTTAGAACTGATGTGTCCTCTTAAAATTAAACAAGTCAACCTCACTTATATAAACAAGTCATTCCCTGTGACAAAACACTCTTATCTCCACTGTTTAGGACTCCTTTAAATCTGGATTTGAAATAGGGGTGCTCTGTCAATTACTATACTGTACAAATGATTAGTGCTCCTTGGGAACATTGTAGTGTTTGCAGTTCAAAAGTGGCTGATTTTCATATACTTAAGATAAATGTAGGTGTTTGAGAGGCTTTGATACTTTTTATGAAAGTAGGAAAAAATTCTCAAAACAATTGTGGTAGCCTCCCACCTCATAAGTTCATCATATGGACAATAATTTTTTAACAAAGATGAAAGGCAGGCAGTATTGATGAACCACATAAAATGTGAGCATATCCATGCTAACTAAAGTAGGAGAAAACATATTCCTGTTGTGGTGTCCAGCAGCTAATTTACTAATTAGCTTTAAAATTATTCTGAAAACTAGAATCTGCCACTAACAGGCCCTCTGGAAGGCTAATTTAATGGGAGGGGAGAGATACCCAAACTGACATAAGGATATCTGAATGATAGAACTACTAGTTAACTTGGAGTTGAGGGAAATTGAAAATTCTTGCTCTTTACTGGGTAGTGTATCTTAAACTTTTGTCTTGAGTGATACATTTTTCTTGCTTTCTTTACTTTCATTTCTATTGTACCCTTTTCCATATATGAATGTTCACAAAATATATTTTATCTGTTCATTAGCACTCTACACAGGACAAGAATAATTAGAAATTGATTATATAATGAGTGAAAAGAATCATATTTCCAGTCAAACAAGTGAAAACTGCAAAAAATGCCTGCTTTCTGTTTTTGAGTAAGTATTATCAAAGCCAAATAAACTCTCTGATAACTTTATTTCAGCCCTTGAACAACTTTGAGATGAGTCAATGAGCAGCCAATAAACTCTTCCAGAATTCTTATATTCAAGAGGTTTAAAATTAGAAATGACTCAATAAAGGGAGGTGTTATATGCTCCATGAGCCTGAAAGGGATGCACAATTGAGTAATTAAGCTGCCTGCTTTGGCTATTATGAGAGTAATGGCTATATCAATACAAAGAAGTAAAGATTTTATAAGTCTAGGCACCCGATGTGGAAAATTGAGGAGCAATATTCAGCTCTTTTAAGAAATGATTTTTTTTATAGTATGCTAAAACTTTGTTAAAATTTATCTTAAGTGATCTTAATCATTCTTCTTTGTTGTAGTTTGTTTTTAACAAACTCTTCTGTCGGCTGCGTTTTGTTTTCATTTTTCCAAACTTTTGCTTTTTCAACCCACATCAAATTTTAGAGAAGTTTCATAAATACCTATGTACCTTTTACTTTTAGGTTCACCAATTAATATCCTGCCACATTTGCTTTATTTCTCTCTGGATATAGATAGATGAATAGACAGATGATAGTAGAGAGATGATAGACAGACTAGTGGATGAAAATAGGTGGCTAGGTAGATGCAGAGATAGATTTAGATAAGTTTTTGTGAAACTATTAAAAAGTAATTGGCACACATTACTGTTAAAAAAAATCCACATGTATTTCCAAAAATTAAGTACATTTTTCTACCAAACCTTAATAAATGTATCATGCTCAAGATATATAAAATTCTAATTTGTGAAATATTAGTTGTTTCCAATCTTTCACTTTGATCAACAAATTTTGCTTTTTCAACCCACAACAAATTTTAGAGAAGTTTCATAAATACCTATGTACCTTTTACTTTTAGGTTCACCAATTAATATTCTGCCACATTTGCTTTATTTCTCTCTGGATAGTTAATCAGCTTTACCCTGTCTGCATAAAGTTTTTATTTATTTATTATTGCTTATAGAGAAGACTTCCTTATCCAGTATTAACATTTTCTCTAAACTTCCTACTGTTTGGGGTCTAAATCACAAATCTCTCTACATCCCTTGCTCTTTAGAAACTTAAAATATAGTTTATGCCTTGAAATGAAAAATGGCTAGGTGAGGTGGCTCACGCCTGTAATCCCAGCACTTTGGGAAGCGGAAGTGAGAGGATTGCCTGAGCTCAGGGAGTTGAGACCAGCCTGGGTAACTTGGCGAGACCTCATCTCTACAATAAATTTAAAAAGTAGCCGGCATGGTGGCTTTTGCCTGTGGTTTCAGCTACTTGGAAGACTGAGGTGGAAGAATAATCTGAGCCCAGCAGGTCAAGGCTGCTGTGACCATGAGTGTGCTACTGCACTCCAGCCTGGGAGACAGTGAAACTCCAACTCAAAAAAGAAAAAAAAGAAAAAAAAAGAAAAGAAAAATGAAGTAGTATAGAATATTAATTAATAAATGTATTAGTAAATGAATAAATATGTTTTTATGGGATTTTTTGTTGATTTAGATGACTTCAAGAAGGAAAAATGGAAGAATTTTTATTTTTAAAAAATTTTGTGTTGCCATTTTAATAAATTGAGTTAATGATATAGTGTTGAAATTCCATTAAATACTGAGGACTATTTTAAAAATAGGATATTCAAATGACAACCAGATTTGTTTTCCCCCTCTGGTTAAGAATTCTGGATTGATGGTTAATTAATTTTTGGTTGCACCCACTGAAACATTACAACACATCTGATAAGATTAAGCTCTTCATAAATGGAAATGATAACCATGCAGAAATGATGTTGTACTATGTTACAGATATATAGGTCCACGGACATCTGAAACAAATGTTCTCAGG
>NW_007252040.1:40574-49981 GCF_000164805.1 Carlito syrichta
AAAAAAAAAGAAAAGAAAAATGAAGTAGTATAGAATATTAATTAATAAATGTATTAGTAAATGAATAAATATGTTTTTATGGGATTTTTTGTTGATTTAGATGACTTCAAGAAGGAAAAATGGAAGAATTTTTGTTGTACTATGTTACAGATATATAGGTCCACGGACATCTGAAACAAATGTTCTCAGGGTGTTGGATTTTCCATCATCAGAAATGTTTAGTTAACTCTTCCAAGTAGACTTGGTATGATTGCTTCTTTTTCTCTGTTTCTTAACCAGGCAACAATGCATGTGTGTGGCATGTGTATTTGTGTGTGTGAGTATTCATTAAATTGTTTCCCATTAATTCTCTATTAATTTTTTACTTTTGCACCCAGTTGATTTATTTTTGTGTTTGACTTCTTTTTTAGGGGCTCTTTTGTATTATTTGACTCTATTCATATATGATGAGCTGTAGCTATAGCTTTCAAGTGTAATTTTAAATATGGAAATTAAACCTCAAAATAATTTTTCCAATTTTGTCTGTCAACTATTTTTATTGAAAGTAATGATTTTTAAATAATTCATTAACTATCTTTTTATGATATAACTTTTTAAACACTTTTCAAGAAGACACAGTTTCTACTTTTAACAAGCTTTTGATCCAGTTAAGAAATAACTCAGAAAATACACTTGCACATTTCTATGAGCTGAAAGAAAAAATGCAGAAAAGTCCATAAACATGGAAGTAATTGATGATGCATTACACTTGATATAAAAGGTTTATTTAACTATTATTATCTGCCTTCATCTTTATTTATTTGTTTTTAACCAATCTTTCTTTTTAAAATTTTTCTCTTTTTGTACATTTTATCTGAAAAAAATGGCAAGAACCTGAAGATGACAGAGCTTATATTTTCTTCCAATTTCCTTATTAAAACAAGCCACCTAACGTCATGCTATAGCTAAGTTGTGCTTTTATCTTCTAAAACAGTGTGACTCTATGGTCTTTCGATTGTTCATATCACTAGCATCTCTGAGACTTTCCCTAAGTTGCAGTTCATACTGGAATGACCTGACCTTTTTCCCTGTTTCATCTCTTTCACCGATCTTATACGCCTTCAATTTCTGATTCATTGGGAAAGTAACCTTTAAAAATTAAAAGAACAACTAGTCATTTATCTAATGGCTCATCTATGTTTTTTCTTTCTTTTTTTTTTTTTTGCTGTTATAGACTTTATTTTTATTTTGTTTTATAATTTTTATTATAAAGATGTGGGGTAGAATTCAGGATTAGGTATACGAACATTGATCATGCAGATGCCCCTGCTGATAAGCTATGCCCGTCCCTCCCCTAGCAATTTCCCTCAACTGCCAATCCCACCCCCCACCGCCGACAGTTTCCATTACTGCCAATCGCTTTCTTACAGCACTATAATTGTTCAAGGCCCTGTTACAGTGAGAACATATGGAACTCTGTTCTTTGTTTCTGTGATAAGTCACTGAGTATGATCGACTCCAAATCCATCCAGGTTGCTGCAAAGTCCATATATTTGTCCTTCTTTATGGTTGCATAATATTCCATTGTGTACATGTACCACATTTTTTAATCCAGTCCAGCTTTGTGTTTTTTCTTATTTTTAATTTTCCTTTCTTATTTATTTCCATAATAAACTCACCACTTCCTTACTTGGACTCCATCCATATGGTTTATGTGATAGATGTAGAACCCTATCAGTACCATGAGAAATCATCTCATTTCATTTTTGATGAGGTTGCCTGATCACATGAAGGACTATAAAAATGATAAATTATGTATTTTAAAGTTATTAAAGTATAAACAGACAAAGCCTACTTCTAAGAAATGGAGCATTCATTAATAATGTTGACAAAAACAAATTAAATCTTGTTTGAAAAATAAGATATATAAATTATATATATGATATATAGATATTTTATATATATGAATATGAAGGAAAATCTCAATAAAATTTAATAAGGTATGGTGACATAAATCAGAGTAAGAGAAAATTATGTTTTTAAGATACTTTCTTCTATTAACAAAGAGAGGTAGTGAAATAGTCAAATAAATTTTTTAAAATATGCTTTAGATCCTTTTTTCCTGATTTCTTAAATAGCTACAGTTCAGAGTGGGCAATATTTTATTTGTTAGGCTCCTAGTGAATTTCTGAATATGCAAAGCAGGCCATGAACCAAGCAGAGAATCGAAAACTAAATTACTTCCATATTAAAATGAGAGAGATTTTAAGTTTCCAATGGCAGTGTGAGGGAGCATAGGCAGACCTGACGTGTAATTTAGAAGTAGGCTCAATTTGGGGATGATGGAGAAAGTCTCACTTTCACAAGTGAATAGAGACTGGTACCATTTATTTCACTGAAAACATTGTTTAACAACCTATGCTCCCAGTCAGGCTTCAGGTTACAGAGGGCTAAACTCAGGAAATGACCATAATGTATTGGCTTAATGAACATAGAAAAGTTGCCCTGCATTACAATTTTATGCCCTCTATAGGGATATATGAATAGCTTTTTATAAAGCATTTTATAGTATATTTGTCCATCTGGTACATAAGAATACAAACTGGAGCAATCATAGAATACTCAAAACGTATAAAATCTACATTTACATATGCACATAAATTCTACCAAACATCTATCCCTATTATCTATCATATCTATCATCTATCTATCTATCTATCTATCTATCTATCTATCTATCTATCTATCTATCTAGACATCAATAATCTATCTATATCTATCATGTATTCAAGTATCTATCTGGACACTTTGTCTGTGGTGCTAATGAAATTCTCAGAAGGATCATCTGTAAAATAAAGACAGCCAGAAATAGTTCTCCTTCAGAGGCAAAAGATTGAGTGATAACTATCAGCTTAAACATAATTTTCCATCTACATCTTCAGAAATAAACAGGTGAGATGTGATAGACATAAGAAGCAGCCCTGTCTTTATCTCTGATTCTCCTTTCATGTGCTGAACACAACCAGAAGTGTAGGTAGGTAGGTAGCTGATGAAGCAATTGCTCTCTCTGAACACTTTCTTCACAATCACAGCTACTTCATCATCCTCAGAGATGACGTGATGACATTACAGTTGTTAACATTGTGATTGGAAGACATTAGTGGTCACAGTGTGAAAGCAAGACTGTGAGACAAGTAAAGAAGATGAACACGGGGTGTTTCCTTTGCTGTTAACCCACCAATAAATGTAGTCTCCACACCCAGGGTTGCCACCCCCAATCCTCCATCCTGCTCTTCTCAGATAATAGGATCTGACCTGGCTATGAACACCACATTTATATTATTCCCCTGTAAAAGCAGGGGGAAAAATCCCTCTTTAATATAAGTTATCTTTGGTAGGCTAATCATTCCACAGACCAGTGTAAATTATTCTCTAAAATAACTGAAGAAAGTCACAGTGATAAACAGGCTAGGGCACATCTGTCTCTGCAGAGCTGAAATTGTTACTGCTGAGTGAATCTTCTGTATTCTCCTCACATCATTACACCCTTGGAGTACAGCACAAATATCCTTGTCAAATCAAATAAAAATAACATTTCTCATTTGATTGCATTTATTGCATGAAGCTGAATAGCGATTTACCTTCTGATGCCAGATGCTCTTTTCCCAGACTCTTTCACTCCGCCTGTCTTAAGAAATTCTGAGTTCTATCCACTTCACATTTCTATAGCTGTCCACAATTCTGGCTTTATTTCATCCTATAACTTGTTTTTGCTTCATACTATTTCATTAACTTCTTTCCATATTTCTGCATAAAGACTTTGAGCCTAAAGCTATGCCTGCACCCTCATTTTGCTTTAAAAAATGAGTGCAGCCAGACTCTATTACTGAGGAAATAAAAGTTATTGGGGTTTGAGTTTCAATCTACAAGAAGACCTATGCAAACTCAGTAAATGTCTTGTCAAATATTTCTGCCTTCTTGACTTCTGTATAATTTATGAGGCTGAAATGCAACTGAGACACTTCAGAATTTCTATGAAGCAATGTCCCTCACTAAAGGCTCTTATAAAGGAACACTAATAGTCTTGTTTGAAAAAAATAATTACTACTCTTTTCAACTAGGTTATTTATATACTTCTAATCACTGGAACCCACAATTGTTAAATAGTATTTATACTTAAAAAAATTTTTTTTGGACTAAAATGTCCATTCTCATTTTGTCCTATAGTTAGTGTGATACATGTCTGAGTTTGACCTGTTGTCCCAGAACCGCATCTACTTTAGGATTCATCTCAGAATTTTATATTTTAATACAATGTTATAAGTAGTTGCAATAAAATGAGCCTACAAAAGCTTAGTATTACTTTTTTTGTCCTTGCTAGACAGATTGTAATTAGCATCTTACTTTAAAGGGTGATATGTGGGGGGCACAGAGGTAAAGTGTGCTTGGATAGGACTGGGGTGTGGTAACCTACTACTTTTAGTCTTCTTTAGTGAAGAAGTACTCTAGTCAGTGGGCCATGTGGTGTATCAGGCAGTTGTACCATTGTGGGGTGGCAGTCTGTCAGATGCCTGTTTCCCTGGCTGCCAGTTCTTTAGAACAATGAAAAATGATGGGAAATAACAGATTAAGTGTAAGTGAAACAAATGCAAGTAACAAGATGAGTATCCCTGGCCTTAGAATATAGAATGGTCTAAATATCTTACTGTTGGTGTTTTGCAAATTACTACAAGATATAAAGTGATAAAACCAAAATAATTCATTCATTTTATTGCTTGGTAATTTTTTTATTCTGTTAAACTGATTTTTCATCCACAAACTAAAAACTGTAAAACCTCGTGTTAATAAAAATATTAATGCTAAATTTCGGTTAATCAAGAGTGTTGTAAAAATATACAAATAAAAAAGAAAAAAGAATATTGCAAAAATAAACAAATAAAAAGCAAAAACAAACAAGTGAGACTATGCCAAACTGAAAAGTGTTTGCACAGTATATGAAATAATCAACAAAATGAAAAAGCAAGCTACAGATTGAGAACAATTATTTGCAAACCATAAAGTCTGTATGTGGAAATATAGTAAGAAGTGAACATATTAGCATGAAACAGAAACAAGTTATAGGATGAAATAAAGTCAAGACTGTGTACAATTGTAGAAATGTGAAACTCATACAACTCAACAGAAAACCAAATACATACATTTATTAAATTAAATAATTTTATAACATGAGCAAAGAACCTAAATAAACATTTTTTTCCAAAGAAGACATACAATAGCCAGCAAATATATAAAAATGTGCACACCATCACTAATTATCAAGAAATTACAAATCAAAACCACTTTGAGATATCACTACATATTGTTAGGATAATTGTCATCAAAAAGAAACAAGATAAAAAGTACTGCTAAGGGTGTGGAGAAAAGGCAACCCTAGTACATTGTCAATGGGAGTATAAATTGGTACAGCCATTAGGGAAAACAGTATGACCGTTCTTCAAAAAATCATAAATAGAACTACCAAATGATCCAGCAAGCCCTCTTCTGAATATACATACAAAGGAAATAAAATCAGCATCTTATAGAATTATGTGTGACCCATGTTTATTACAACATTATTCACAATAACCAACATATAAAAATAACCTAAGTGTCTGTTGGTGGATGAATAAAGAAATTGTGGTGTATGGTGAAATATTATTCAATCCTAAAAAAGGAAATCATTGCCATTTGGGACAAATGGATGGAACTAGGGGAAATTATGTTAAGAAAAATAAGCCAGAGATCTAATGTACAAGCATGAGGACTAAAGTTAATAATATTGCTTTTTATATTTGCAATTTATTAAGAGAGCAGATTTTAGGTTCTCTACTACCAAAAAATAAATAAAAGTTAACTGTGTGAAGTGGTGGATATTTTAATTTGCTTGATTGCATTTATCATTTTATTATGTGTGAGAAATCTTCAGAAGTTCATGGAAAGTGCATATTATGAAAAAACTGCATGAACTTCAAATTTTTTTTCTGCACCAAAATTAACTCACACTAACTTGTTATAACATCTCTGATAGGGAATTAGAGGTACAAAGAAGGATCCAAAATCAATACAAAAAGAGTCCCTGTGAGTCCCTGTGTATTCTTCTAAAATTAAAGCAAGAACAAACATCAAATTTAGGGTGAAGCATGAGTTGCAGAATGGTGAGATCATTGATGCGTTATAAAAAGCTTACAAAAAATTTCGCAAGTAAATCAGCATTTTACAAATGGATAACTTGTTTTAAGAAAAGATGAAATGGTTTTAAAAATGAAGCAGAAGCTTACAGAAGCAGACTATCTACATTAATTTACAAGGAAAAAATTAATCTTATTTGTGCCCTAAGTGAAGATGGCCAACAATTAACAGGGAAAACAATGACCAACACCATAGACATCTCAATTTGTTCAACTTTTACAATTCTGACTGAAAAATGAAAGATGAACAAAACTTCCACTTGTTGGGGATGGATGTCAAAACCATTGTACCCAGATTAACTAAAATTAAGAGCAAAGCTTTCAATGGACATTTTAAACAAGTAGGATTAACATCTTGAAGAACAGTAATGAGAGATGGCTTTACAAGTACAATTCTGAAGACAAAGCACAATCAAGTAAATGGTTACCAGCAGGTGGAAGTGGTCCAGTCCAGACCAAAAGTTATGGCAAGAGTTTTTTGGGATGCTCAATGCATTTTGCTTGTTGACTTTATGAAAGACCAAAGGAAAATATTATCTGCTTATTATGAGAGTATTTAGACAAAGTTTTAGCAGAAAAGACATCTGGGAAATCTTCACCAGAGAATACTTCTACACTTTGACATTGCTCCTGCTAATTTCTGTCATCTAAACAGGGCAATTTTTTAAGAGTTTCAGTGAAAATAATTAGATATCTACCTTACAGGTTTGATTTGGTTCTTTCATACTTATTTTTGTTTCCTAATGTTAAAGAGTTTGTAAAGGGCAGCCACAGTTTTTCAACTACTAACGCAAAAGAAAATAAAAAAGACTATGTTTATATGGTTAAATTCCCAGAACCCTCAGTTCTTTAGGAATGGTATAAAGAGCTGATATCATCTCTTATAAAAGTGTCTTTAGCTTGATGAAGCTTATGTTGAGAAACAAAGGTTGTGTATTTCATTTGTAGCTATTAATTTCATTTTATCTATGAATTTCTTGAAATCTTTCATATATGCATATCAAGACAAAAAGCTGTACACTTCAAATATATACAAAAATAATACTAATGAATAAGTAACTTGCACAAAATTCTGACAAATATCACCCCCTTAGGAGGCCACAGTGCTATCATAAACTGCATGAGAACCAGAAAAAAGATTCTATAATATCATACTCTTCAAAAGTTAGCAGTTATTTAAAAAGACTTTTCCAAAGAAGACAGTTTACTTCATGAGGCTCCAGAAAGTGTATTTACAAATCAATATTTGAGCATGACTTTTCATTTATGTTAAATGAATGTTTCTTAATTTAATGTTACTCATACTTTATTTCTTTTTTGTGTGTGGTAAATGTGTAGGATGAAATTATCACTCTTGCTGCATTAATTCCATTAGCAGATGGTGAATTTTGCAGTTTAAAAAAAGCCAATAGGGTAAGTTAGTCAGTTAAGTTAAAGCTAAGAAGAGTTCAAATTTTTCAATCAATTCATAAAATTGAAGAAATTTAAAGGTCAAGAATCTTATGTTATTTTGACTTGCAATATAAATTGTTTAAAAATTTACCAATAAAGTCTTTTCTTTTTTTGCAATGATTATCACAACAAAATAAATTTCGTAAACATACCATGGTAAAATAATATTCTTACCATATTGTAAAAGTATGGAACTAAAATGTATTTGGAAGAGGTTGCATAAATATATCCTAAATAATGATTCCAAACAGCTGCACTATTCAAAATATAAGCTGTAATTTGACAAAGTAGTTGGCAAATATTTAAATATATACAGATTGAGTAATTAAATTACAAAATCTTGTGATGGAACTGATACCGAATGTGATAAAAATATTTAGCAAAACAGTTACACTTTCCTTGCTGCCAATTAGTAATCATATCTTAGAAATGCTTGAGGCTTTGAATAATTACTTTGTAAATCATCACAAGCATTGTGCACTTGCTTTGAAATTATTATAATGGTATATCAAATTTACTTCAAAGGTATTAAAAATCTTCACTTGAAAACTTATTTTTTAGAATACCTCAAAGTTTTGGAAAACAAAAATTGCAAACAGGAAGATTTTGAAGTTTATTCCTGCTTCCGAAGAAATAAATGGAAAAATAATAAGTAGTGAGAGCTCGAGTGTTATAAAAAAACAAAATTTAGTATTGAGTTTTGTTAATGTATTTGAGAATATCTTGAGTTTAGTAAAAATTTTTGATTGAATTTATATCTGAATTTGAGTACATTTACAAATTTAACTTCAGTGGAATGAAATTAGTTGACCAGAGTGTCTATAAAGACTCAGAGTGTCTATAGAGACTCTATAAAGCTTTAAATTAACTAAGTGAGCCTATTGGATTTTTTCAAACACTGCAAAATTCACCATCTGCTAATGGAATGAATGCAGTAAGAGTGATAACTTCATCTTACACATTTGCAAGAAAAAAAAGGAAAGAAAAGAAAAAGAAATAGAGTAAAATACGAGTAACATGTGTGCCCATGGGTGAGTGAAAGTCTGTCTGAGGGGAGAATCGGGTTTATGCACCCACAGCTCTCCTCCGGAGGTGACTGTAATCCTCAACCACTTTAAGATTGGAGCCACCTTCATACAGGATTGTCTGCTATTCTCAGGACTCTTCTGAGAAAAAGTTGCAGAATACAGCTGATCCTCAAAACCTGGCACCTGGCCTACACCATCACCTGTGACAGCAGAGCAGCAGCAGCCTCAGTTCCATGGAGAGAGCAGGTCGGGGAGAGTTGTAAGGGAGTCACACTACTGGTGAGGAAATGCCAACTGGAGTCATTTTCTCTATTCCAGGACAAAGCAGAGATCTGCATTGGCTGCTCAGCCCCACCCATCCTCCAACTTGGGACCTAAAGGTTAGCTCATCAAACTCGGTGAGACAGACACCCTTATCCCATGCTGTAACAGGCACAGACACTCAAGATCTGAATGGGAGACTTGACAACAGCAGTGGCAGCAAGATGGGTGAGTCCTAATAAGATCCATTCTCCTCCCACAGTAGTCTGTGGGGCATCTGACCCAAGCTGAGAGCAATCCCATCAGCCTGCAGTGACAGCAGAGGGGAGGGGTTGGAGAACTGAAAGGAAGTTGAAGTTAAAGGAACAGCCTGAAGAACAGTTTATTTTTTTGTTGTTGTTGTTTTTATTCATTTGTTTATTTGACTTGTTTTGCTTGTTTGTTTTTTGTTTTAGTTTTT
>NW_007252040.1:50001-85769 GCF_000164805.1 Carlito syrichta
TTTGGATTACATTCTCATACTTGTTTTGTGTGTGTTATTTATCTTATTTTAAGGCTTCCTCTTTGAGTATGGGTATTTCGAGGGAGAGCACACCAATAGGGGTTGTTGTTTTGTGGGTTTTTTTGGTCAGTCTGTGTGTTTGTAAGATTGTTCGTATTTTTTAAAAATCTGTGCTGTTTCAGTGCGTGTCTCTTTCCATTTGTTAGTTGGTACATCGATCTGTTTTCCCTATTATTCCTCTCTCTCTCTACCTCCATCTAGTCCCTCTCCTTTCTTTTTCCATTATTTTCCTTTTTTTTGCCTCATTTTGTTTTCAGGGGGCAAACCTATCCCCCCACTGCATGAACAAATTGTAAGATAGTGGGAAGTATGTTCCAGGAGCACACACACACCTGTCAGCAGATACTGGGAACTGCAGATAGTTTCAGAATCACAACTCCCCCCTCAATTAAATCTCAAAATTGCTAAAAGTACAGCCCCCCACCCCAGTCCAGCTTCAGAATTGAACAAAGTCAGAGGATCCACATAAGGAAGAATAGGAGATTGAGTAAACAGAAGTAAAAGCTACCTCCCATCCCTGAACAACAGAATTAAAGAAGTTAAAAAAGGAGGAGGGGGAGGAAAATTTACACAAATGAAGAAAAACCAAAGGAAGAATATGGGTCTCACACAGACCCCTGGGAGGTCAGACAGTGAAAATACAGGCTTCAGAATGCAAACAATGAAGAACACACAGAATGACTGGTGTCAAACCAGAAACCCAGATATCAAGACAGTAATAGAGAGAATAAATAGAATTGAGGAGAAACACAGGGAAAGAATGAAGGAGTTGATAACTGAGATAACAGCAATAAAGAATGCAGTGAATGAAATAAATAACAAACCGATAAGCATGGAAAGCAGAATTAACCAAGCAGAAGAAAGAATCTCAGAACTTGAGGACCAAAATATGGAACTAATCCAAACTGTTAAAAACAGAAAAGAAGTATAAAAAGACAGAAAAAAACCTACAAGAGATGAGAGATTATTTTGAGACTGAACCTAAGATTAATTGGAATTCCTAAGGCAGATAGAGAGAAAGAGACCACCCTGGAACAAACGTTCCATGAAATTTTCCAAGAAGGCTTTCCTAATCTCATCAGTGACACACCATTCAAACACAAGAGATTCAGAGAACTCTCTGCAAGACAACAAATGAGAAGACGAACTCCTAGACACACAGTAATTCACCTACATGAAGTAGATATAAAAGAAAAATCCCAAAGGCAGCAAAAAAAAAAAAGGTCTACCTACTGGAGAAGACTAATTAAAATAGCAACAGACTTAACTACAGAAACACTTCAAACTAGGAGAGCTTGGAGCCCAATCTTCAAAGTTCTCAAAGATAAACAATTTCAACCAAGAATCAATACCCAACTAAGCTAAGCTTCATCAGTGATGGAGAATTAAAATACTTCCCAGACATTCAATCCCTAAGAGCTTACACTGCCTCTAGACCAGCTCTACAAGAAACACTTAAGAAATTATTAAACACAGAAGAAAGAAAAAAAGAACAACACCCTTTACAAGATGCAAGAAAAATATTGAAAACACACATGAATCAACCCAAAATCAAAAGAAAGACAACAGACATACGAGCGGCCAACAGACACATGAAGAAATGTTCAACCTCACTAATCATTAAGGAGATGCAAATTAAAGCTACACTGAGATACCACCTAACTCCAGTCAGAATGGCCATTATCAATAACTCAAAAAATAACAGATATTGGGGAGGATGTGGTGAAAAGAGAACACTTCTACACTGTTGGTGGGAGTGTAAACTAGTGCAGCCTCTGTAGAAATCAGTGTGGCGATTCCTAAAATCTCTAAAGATCAACCTTCCATATGACCCTGCAATCCCCCTACAGGCAATATACCCTGAAAACTCAAATTACTCTATAAAAAAGATACCTGCACACGTATGTTTTTCACAGCATCGTTCACAATAGCAAGATCATGGAACCAGTCATGCTGTCCATTTAAAGGGGACTGAATTTTAAAAATGTGGTACATATACACAATGGAATATTACACAGCCATAAAAAAGAACAAAATAATGAATTTCACAGCAACCTGGATGGAACTGGAATTTATAATACTGAGTGATCTCTCACAGAAACAAAGATCTGAGTATCACATGTTCTCACTCATAAGTGGTCCTTGAACAACTGTCGTAATACTATAATAAAAGGATTGACAATGATGAGACACTATGGGGGGGCAGGGAGGGGAAGGAGGGTGAGATTAATGGTAATCGATATCGGTCTGGGGACGGGAGGCCACACCTCATCAACAAGAGTACCCGCACAATGCATATTTGTATACCTAACTCTTAACTGCACCCCACAATTTTGAAATAAACAATGTGGAGAGAAAAACAAAAAGAAACACAGACAAACAACACAAACAACAGTAGCAACAACAAACTCTATAAGAACCTCATGACAGAGAGAAACTCTCGCATCTCAATAATTAGCCTGAATGTGAATGGAATAAATGAACTACTGAAAAGACATAAAATGGCAAAATGTTTAAAATATCACGAGGCTACAATATATTGTATCCAAGAGACTCATCTCACCAGAAAGGACACTCACAGACTCAAAGTAAGAGAAAGGAAAACAAAACACAACAGAACACAAAATAAAGCAGGAGTCGTGATCTTAATATTGGAAAAAAATGCACTGTAAGCCATACAACATTTAAAATTATACAGAAGGTCGCTATACAATGATAAAAGGTTCAATCCATCAACAAGAAATATTAACATATATGCACCCAACATAGGAGCACCAACTTTCTTAAAGCAGCTTCTAGGTAAACTTAAAAAAGATATTGACTCTAACATAATCATAGTTGGGAACTTAAACATCCCACTAACAACCCTAGACAGATCATCAAGACAAAAAGTCAATAAGAAGATCCAAACCCTCAACATGACACTTAACCTACAGAATACTCCACCCAACAACCACAGGATATACATTCTATTCATCATCATATGGAACATACTCTAAGATTGAACACATCCTCAGTCATAAATCAAGCATAAACAAATTCGATAAGATTGAAATACTGCCATGCATCTTCTCAGACCACAGTAGAATAAAAATGAATATCAACACCAACAAAGTCTCCCCAAATCCCACAAAGACATTATGTTAAACAAGTCCTGGGTCAACATGGAAATCAAAGTAGAGATTAAAAGATACCTCGAAACAAATGAAAATGAAGAAACATCTTACCAAAACCTCTGCAATGCATGAAATTGGTACTACGAGGGGAATTCATATCTCTACAAACACAGATTAAGAAAATGGAAAGATTACAAGTTAACAGCATAACAAATCACCTAAGGGAGCTGGAAAATCAAGACCGCCAAAACCCAAACTTCAACAGAAGAATCCAGATCACCAAAATAAAAACCCCAATTCGCGTCATAGAAGATAAAAAAAAATACAAGAAATCAGTGAAACCAAAAGCTGGTTCCTTGAAATGATAAACAAGATTAATGGACACCTAGCTAGACTGACCAAGAAAAAGAGAAAAAAGGCCCAAATAAACACAATCAGAAAAGCAAAAAATCAAGTCACAACTGACTCCAAAGAAATACAAAAGATTATCAAAGACTACTATGTACACTTTTGTGGAAACAAACTTGAAAACCTATGAAAACCCAAAGGAAATGGAGGACTTTCTACATCACACAACCTTCCCAAGTTGAAATAGCAAGAAATCAAGACCCTAAATAGACCAATAACAATCCAGGAAATTGATATGTCATAAAAAAACTACCTTAAAAAAAGTCCTGAACCAGATGACTTTCTAGTAGAATTATACAAAACATACAAAGAGAAATTGATACCAATCCTATTGAAAATATTCCAGGCAATTAAGAAAGATGGAACTCTTCCCCAATCATTTTATGAAGCTAACATCACATTGATACTCAAACCAATAAGAATCCAACAAAGAAAGAGAAATACAGGTCAATATCCCTTATGAACACAGTTGCTAAAATTCTCAGCATGATCCTATCAAACTGGATCTAACAACACATCTCAAAAACGGTAGTAATATCTGCCTGGGGACAGGAAAACACCCCTTATCAACAAGGGTGCCTAAAGGAAGCATATTTGTATGCCTGACCCTTAACTGTACCCCACAATATTAAAATAAAAAATATTGATTTAAAAAAAAAATCATCCACGACAACCAAGTAAGCTTCATCCCCAGGATGCAAGACTTCAAGATCCTAAACATAATTAAATACAACAACATATGTAAAAACAAAAGCCACATGATGATATCATTAGATGATGAAAAGGCTTTTGATAAAAATCCAGCACACCTTCTTGATAAAAATCCTCAAACATCTAAGCATAGATGGAACATACCTCAAAATAATAAGAGCCCTCCACGAGAAACCCACAGCCAGCATACTGCTAAACAGAAATTGGAACTATTTCCCCTGAAAACCGGAGCAAGGTGAGGGTGCCCACTCTCACCTCTCCTGTACAACAAAGTTATGGAAGTCCTAGCTAGAGCAATTAGATAAGAGAGGGGTATCAGGAGTAAACAAATAGGAAAAGAGGAAGTTAGTTATTCCTCTTTGGAGATGACATGACCTTGAAAACACTAAAGAATCTGTCAAAAACCTTGCACTGTTAAAGGACTTCTGCCAAGTCTCAGGGTATAATATAAATGTGCAAAAGACAGTCACATTTCTATACACCAACAATAAACAAATAGAATCCCATTCACTATAGCCACAAAAAATGAAATACCTTGCCATTTTTCTAACCAGATGTGAAAGATCTTTACAGCAAAAATTACAAAACACTGCTCAAAGAAATCAAGGATGACACAAACAAATGAAAAAACATGCCATGCTCATGGGTTGGAGGAATCAACATTGTTAAGATGTTCATCCTCCACAAGGCAATTTACTGATTTAAAGCAATATCCATTAAATTACCAGCAGCATTCTTCTCAGACCTGGAAATGACAATACAGGAATTCACATGGAACCATAAGTGACCACAAATCACCAAAACAATCCTCAGCAGAAACAAAAACAAACAAACAAAAAAGCAGGAGGTATCACACTCCCAGACTTAAAAGTTTATTACAAATCTACAATAATCAAAACAGCCTGGATTGGTACAAGAACAGGAATTTAGACCAATGGAACAGGATAGAGATTCCAGAAGCAAACCCCAAAATTTCTCAACAAATTCATCTTTGACAAAGCCTCCTCTACCAACCACTGGGGTATTTATTAGATGGTGGTGGGAAAACTGGCTGACCCATGCAGAAGATTAAAACAAGACCCCTAGCCATCACTACACACAAAAATCAAATCTAAAATGGTCAAAAAGTTAAATGTAAAGCCTCTAACAATAAGAACCTTAGAAAATACAGGAGACACCCTTATGGAAATTGGAACTGGCAACCAATTCCTGATCAAAACCCCAAGTGTCCATGCCATAAGAGATAAGATAGACAAGTGGGATCTCATCAAACTGGCGAGCTTCTGCAAAGCCAAAGAAACATTCAAGAGAGCAGGGAGACAGCCCTCAAATTGGGAAAAATTATTTGCCAACTGTCTATCTGACAAAGACCTAACAAGGATCTACAAGGAACTCAAACATGCTGAAAAGAAAAATAACAACCAGCCCTATTGCACCATGGGCAAAAGTTATGAATAGATAGTTCTCAAAAGAAGACCTATGAGCAGCAAACAGATGCATGAAAAAATGCTCAGCCTCACTAGTCATCAAAGAAATGCATATTAAATTCACACTGAGATGCCACCTAAATCCAACCTGGTTGGCTATCATCAATATCTCAAAAAACAACACATGCTGGAGAAGATGAAAGGAAAAGGGAACACTTCTACATTGTTGTTGGGAGTGTAAACTAATACAACCTCTGTGGAAAACAGTTCGGCGATTCCTAAAAGATCTAAAAATCAACACTCCATATGACCTTGCAATCCCCCAACTGGGAATATACCCAGAGGAACTCAAATCCCTCTATGAAAAAGATACCTGCACATGTTTGTTTATTGTAGCATTGCTTACAATTGCAAAAACATGAAACCAACTGCACTGTCCATTGAAAGAGGACTGGATACAAAAAATGTGGTATATATACATGATGGAATATTATGCAGCCATAAAGATGGACAAAATTATGAATTTCACAGCAACTTGGATGTACTTAGAGTCTGTAATACTGAGTGATATTCACAGAAACAAAGTACTGAGTATCACATATTCTCACTCATAAGTGGACCCTGAACAATTATCATAATACTGTAAGTAAAGGATTGACAGTAGTGGGAAACTGTCAGGGGTTGAAGGAAGGCGGAATTGGCAGTAGTAGGAATCTACCAGGGAGGTGGGGTACACCTCGTCAACCTGCATAATGAACATTTGTTTACCTAACCCTGAATTGTACCCCACATCTTTAAAATTAAAAAAATTTGAAATGCAATTAATTGGTCTATAAGTTTTCAGCATGTAAATAAGGCAAACCATTGCAAAAAAACTTCAAGAGAAGCTACTCATTTAACAAGTTTGGTTATGTATGTATTTTCATCAATGAATGTTACAAGTAAATTGAGAAAATGGTATCAAAGTATCTGAGTTGCACTATTTGCACATTTCAGTGTGAAAATGTAGACTAGAGAGTATCTCTCTTTTATCAGAATTTTTTTGTGAGCTTATTAAGTACCTCTGCATTTGTAAATAAAGTACTTTCTCAATTAAAACCAAATATTGTGGTTACAGAGAAGAGCTAAGTAAAGGTTTCAATAATTTTCCATTTTTTAAACATAGACTGGACATTTTGAAAAAATTTAATAAATTCCAAAGACATTGTACACATGGGGACTACAGTTAATAAAAGTATATGGTACTTTTAAAAATTGCTGAAAGTAGATCTTAAGTGTTGTCAACAGAAAAAATAATATGTGAGGTAATGCATATGTTAGCTCAATTTAGTGATTCCAAAATGTATACATGTTTCAAAACAACATGTTGTATATGATGCATATATACATTTTTATTTGTTAATTAAAAATAAATTAATTAATTAAAATAATGACTTTAGAAAATGCTTAAAAATATTAAACTTTAAAATTCTAATTTAAAAAACAACTTTTGTTATAAAAAATGCCAGTAAAAGGATATTAGAAATAGATATCATTAAGAATCTGATTAAGCCAGGCTCGGTGACTCAGCCTATAATCCTGCGCCTTGGGAGGCTGAGGTGAGTGGATGGCCTGAGCCCGTGGGTTCAAGACCCGCCTGGGCAACTTGGCGAGACTTCATCTCTACAATAAATCAAAAAGTTAGCTGGGTATGGTAGCACACGCCTGTAGTTCCAGCTACTTGGAAGGCTGAGGCAGAAGGATCGCTGAAGCCCAGCAGGTGGAGGCTGTGGTGGCTGGGAGTGGCCACTGCACTCCAGTCTGAGTGACAGAGTGAGACTCCAACCAAAAAAAAAAAAAAAAAGAATCTGATTAACTGAATTGTACCCCACAATTTTAAAATAAAAAAAATTAAAAAAGAAGAATCTGATTAACGTACATAGGTCTGAAGCAAAAATCTGCTTATTACTTAACATTTAATTAATCAATTAAAATTTATTTTTGCTTTAATGCACATGGATATGCCTTAATTTTTAAGAAAAAAATTATTCTTAAAATTAAACAAAAATGTGTTATAAGACCCTTCATATAACAGAATCTACATGTCAGGAAATAAATTACATATCTGTATTTCACATCTAAGTCTATTTTAGACTGTAATATATGTGTTCACCTTTACTATAACAGCCTTTTCCACACCTGCAATTGCTAGGGATGCTTTTTATTAAAATTTAATTACAATTTTGTGTGAAAACCTTCTTTTAGACTACAGACTTTATATTTCTACATCTCTCTAGAATCTTTTTTTCCAATCCAAACTGTAAATAAGCCAAAAACTGTCTATCTGAATAAATACTTTAGAAACTACCAGAACCTGAACACATATGTTTATCACAGCATTGGTCACAAAAACAAGAACATGGAACCAACCATGCTGCCCATCTAAAGAGGACTGGATTAAAAAAAATTGTGGTACATATACACAATGGAATATTACATAGTCATGTAGAAGAACAAAATCATGATCTTCACATCAACTTGGATGGACTTAGATTTTATAATACTGAGTGATCTTTCACAGAAACAAAGAACTGAGTATCACATGTTCTCACTCATAAATGAACCTTGAACAACTATCGTAATACTATAAGAATACTATCAATTAAGGATTGACAGTAGTGGGAAACTGCGGGGGCATGGGGGAGTGGGGAGGTGGAATTGGCAGTAGGGAAACTGCCTGGGGAGGGTGGGGCACACCTCATCAACAAGGGTACCTACACAATGAATATTTGTATACCTAACCCTGAACTATACCCCACAACTTTAAAATTAAAAAAAAAAAAAAGAAATCACAGTTGGAAAGGTAAAGGAAGAGGAGAAACTACAAGCAAACTATAAAGAACAGAAATAAAAATGTGATACACACAACGGTTGGGGGACAAATTGTCTGGAAGTACTCTGCCTTAATAGTAACCTTTTTTTGTAAATAATGCAAAATCATACTATTTAATTGAAACTCTGAATAAAAGCTATGTTTAACATGTTTTTTAAAAAAGAAACAATCAAGAGACAAAATGCCCCTGATGTAGATTTCTTTCTTTTTTTTTGTAAGATATTTTTTATTTTACAATTGTGGGGAACAGATAAGGGTTAGCTATACAAATATGCATTGTGCAGGTACCCTTGTTGATGAAGTGTGCCCCTCGTCCCCAGACAGATATTGACTACTGTTAATCCCACCTTCCTTCCCCTCCCTGCCCCCCATTGTTCCCCGCCACTGTCAATCCTTTACTTACAGTATTATGATAGTTGTTTAAGGTCCACTTATGAGTGAGAACATGTGATATTCAGATCTTTGTTTCTGTGAGAGATCACTCAATATTATACGCTCCAATTCGATCCAGGTTGCTATGAAATTCAGGATTTTATTATTTTTTATGGCTGCATAATATTCCATTGTGTATATATACCACTTTTTAAAATCCAGTCCTCTTTTGATAGACAACATGGTTGGTTCCATGATCTTACTATTGTGAACAATGCTGCAAAAACATACCTGTGCAGGTATCTTTTTTATAGAGTGATTCGAGTTCTTCAGAGTATATTCCCAGGGGGATTGCAGGGTCATATGGCAGGTCGATTTTTAGAGCTTTTAGGAATTGCGACATTGATTTCCACAGAGGCTGTACTAGTTTATACTACCACCAACTGTGTAGAAATGTTCCCTTTTCACCACATCCTCTCCAACAACTGTTGTTTTTTGAGTTATTAATAATGGCCATTCTGACTGGAGTTAGGTGGTATCTCAGTGTAGTTTTAATTTGTATCTTTTAATGACTAGTGAGGTTAAAAATTTCTTCATATACCTGTTGGCTGGTCGTATGTCTCCTTTTGAGAAGTGTCTATTCTTATGTTTTGCCCACTTTGTAATGGGCTGCATGTTTTTTTCTTTTCAGCATGTTTGAGTTCCTTGTAGATCCAAGCTGTTAGACCTTTGTCAGACATGGAGTTCGCAAATACTTTTTCCCAGTCTGTGGGCTCTCTCCCTGCTCTCTTTATGGTTTCTTTGGCTTTGCAGTAGCTTGTCAGTTTAATGAGGTCCCACTTGCCTATCTTATCTCTTATGACCTGTGCATTTCGGGTTTTGCTCAGGAATTGGATGCCAGTTCCAAATTCCATAAGGGTGTGTCCTGCATTTTCTAAAGACTTATGGTTTGAGGTTTTACATTTGGATCTCTGATTCATTTAGAGTTAATTTTTGTTTATGGGGATAGATAGGGGTCCTGTTTGAATCTTCTGCATGTGGTCAGCCAGTTTTCCCAGCACCATTTACTGAATAGGTTCTCCTCTCCCCAGTGGTGGGTGGTGGAGTCTTTGTCAAAGATAAGTTGGTTGAGAAAACGGGGTTTTGCATCTGGAATCTCAATTCTATTCCATTGGTCTATATGTCTGTTCCTGTATCAACACCAAGCTGTTTTGATTATTGCAGCTTTATAATAAAGTTTGAAGTCTGGTAATGTGATATCTCTTGCTTTTTTTTTTTTTTTCTGAGGATTGTTCTGGCTATTAGTCGTTTGTGTTTCCATATGAATTCCTGTATTGATTTTAGGTATGAGAAGAATGTTGCTGGTAATTTGATGGGTATTGCATTAAATCTGTAGATTGCCTTAGGTAAGATGGACATCTTCACAATGTTGATTCTTCCAATCCATGAGCATGGGATATTTTTCCACTTTTTTGTGTCATCTTTGATTTCTTTGAGCAGTGTTTTGTAGTTTTCATTGTAAAAGTCTTTCACATTTCTGGTTAGGAAGATGTCAAGGTATTTCATTTTTTTGTGGCTATTGTAAATGGGATTGAGCTTTTTTATTTGGGTTTCTGTTTGTGTATTATTGGTGTAAAGAGAGGTGATTGTCTTTTGCACATTTATTTTATACCCTGAGACTTTGCCAAAGTCCTTTATCAGTGCAAGGAGGCTTTTGACAGATTCTCCTGGGTTTTCAAAGTACACAATTATGTCGTCTACAAAGAGAGATAGCTTGACTTTCTCATTTCCTACTTGGATACCCCTGATCACCTTCTCTTTTCTAATTGTTCTAGCCAGGACTTCCAATACTATATTGAACAGGAGGGGTGAGAGTGATCATCCTTGTCTTGTTCCAGTTTTCAGGGGAAATCATTCCAATTTTTGTCTTTTTAGGAGTATGCTGACTGTGGGTTCATGTAGATGGCTTTTGCTATTTTGAGGTATGTTCCATGTATGCCTAGATGTTCGAGGGTTTTTATCAAGAATCGGTGCTAGATTTTAACAAAAGCTTTTTCTGCATCTAATGATATAATCATGTGGTTTTTGCTTTGACATCTGTTTATGTGTTTAATTATATTTATGGTCTTGCAAATGTTGAACCAGCCTTGCATCCCAGGGATGAAGCCTACTTGGTCATGATGGATGATTTTTGAGATGTGTTGTTGGATCCAGTTTGCTAGGATCTTGTTGAGAATTTTAGCATCTATGTTCAAAGGTATTGACCTGTAGTTCTCTTTCTTTGTTGGGTCTTTACCTGACTTGGGTATCAATGTGATGTTGGCTTCATAAAATGATTTGGGGGGAATTCCATCTTTCTCAATTGCCTGGAATACTTTCAGTAAGATTGGTATCCACTCCTCCTTAAATGTCTTACAGACTTCTGCTAGAAAGCCATCTGGTCCAGGGCTTTTTTTTTGTAGGTAGTTTTGTTATTACATAGTCAATTTCCTTGATTGTTATTGGTCTATTTAGGGTCTCAATTTCTTCTAGTTTCAACCTAGGCAGGTTGTGTGATGTCAGAAAGTCCTCCATTTTCTTAAGGTTTTCAAGTTTGTTACCATACCAGTGTACATAGTAGTCTCTAATGATCTTTTGTATTTCTTTAGGGTCTGGTGTGACTTCATTGCTTGTGTTTCTGATTGTGTTTATTTGGGTTTTTGTTCTCTTTTTCTTGGTCAATTCAGCTAGGGAACCATCAATCTTGTTTATCCTTTCAAAGAACCAGCTTTTTGTTTCATTAATTTTTTGTATTATCTTTTTGTATTCTATGTCCTGAATTTGAGCTTTTATTTTGGTGACCTGGATTCTTCTGCTGAAAATAGGGTTATGGTGGTCTTGATTTTCCAGTTTCCTAGGTGATTTGTTAGGCTGTAATTTGTGATCCTTCCATTTTCTTCATTTGCATTTGTAGAAATATGAATTCCCTTCTTACTACAGTTTTCATGGCATCCCAGAGATTTTAGTAAGATGTTTTTTTCATTTTCATTTGTTTCTAGGTATCTTTAAATCTCTGTTTTGATTTCATCATTGACCCAGGAGTTGTTTAGCATCATTCTGTTTAGTGTCCATGTCTTTGTGGGTTTGGGGGAACCTTGTTTGTGTTGATGTTTATTTAATTCCATTGTGGTCCGAGAAGGTGCATGGAAAAACTTCAATCTTTCAAAATTAGTTTATACTTGCTTTATGGCCAAGTATGTGGTAGATCTTAGAGTATATTCCAAGTAGTGATGAGTAGAATGTATATTCTGTGGTCGTTGAATGGAGTGTTCTGTAGGTATCAAGTAAGACCATTTGGTCAAGAGTCACATTGAGGTTCTGGATCTTGTTCCTGTTTTTTGTCCTGATGATCAGTCGAGGGTTGTGAGTGGGGTATTAAAGTCCCCAGCTATGACAGTGTTAGAGTCAATATCTTTTTTGAGTTTACTTAGAAGTTGCTTTATGAAAGTTGGCGCTCCTATGTTGGGTGCAGATATGTTTAGGATAGATATTTCTTGTTGATGGGTTGAACCTTTTATCATTAGATAGTGGCCTTCTGTATCTTTTTAAGTTTTTGATAGCTTGAAAGGTATTTTGTCTGAAATTAAGATCATGACTCCTCCTTTCTTTTGTGTTCCGTTCACTTGGAAATTTGTTTCCCATCCTCTTACTTTGAGTCTGTGAGTGTCCTTTCTAGTAAGATGAGTCTCTTGAAGGCAATATATTGTTGCCTGGTGATATATTATCCATTTTGCCATTCTATGTCTTTTCAGTGGTACATTTAGTCCATTCACATTCAGGCTAATTATTGAAACATGAGAGTTGATCCCTATCATAATGTTCTCATAGAGTTGTTGTTGTTGTTCCTGTTTGTTTGTTGTCTTTCTTTTGGTTTTGCAGTTGGTTTGTGAGTGTTTTTAATCTTTTTCTGTACTCTTGTGAAGAACGTTGTTGTTGTTTTTCCTTTTCTTCTGTGTTTAATACTTTCTTAAGTGTTTCTTGTAGAGGTGGTCTGGTAGCAGCGTAAGTTCTTAGGGATTGGATTTCTGGGAAAGATTTTAATTCTCCCTCACTGATGAAGCTGAGCTTGACTGGGTAGTTTATTCTTGGTTGAAATTTTTTATCTTTTAGAACTTGAAGATAGGGCTCCAAGCTCTCCTAGTCTGATGGGTTTCTGTAGATAAATCTCCTGCTATTCTAATTGGTCTTCCATGGTAGGTAATATGACCTTTTTCTCTTGCTGCCTTTAGGATTTTTTCTTTTATACCTACTTTGTTTAGGTGAATTGTTATGTGTCTGGGAGTTGGTCTTCTCATTTGTTGTCTTGCAGGAGTTCTTTGACTCTCTTGTGCTTGAATTTTCGCATCACTGATGAGATGAGGGATGTTTCCTTGAATAATTTCATGGAATGTTGGTTTTTCTCTTTCTGTCTCAGGAAGTCCAATTACTCTTAGATTTGATCTCTTGAAGTAATTGCTCATTCTTAAAGGTTTTGTTCTGTCTTTTTAAGCTTCTTTCCAATGTTTTTGACAGTTTGGGTTAGTTCTATATTTTGGTCCTCAAGTTCTGAGATTCTTTCTTCTGCTTGGCTAATTCTGCTTTCCATGTTTATCAGTTTGTTATTTATTTCATTCACAGTATTCTTTACTACTGTTATCTCAGTTATCAATTCCCTCCTAGTTTCCCCTTGTCTCTCCTCAATTCTTTTTAATCTCTCCATTAATGTCTTGATATCTGGGTTTGTAGTTTGAGATCATTCATTCTAGGGGCTCTTCTTTGTTTGCCTTCCAAAGTCAGTTTTCTCAGTGTCTGACCTTCCAGGGGTCTGTGAGAGACCCATATTCTTCTTTTGGTTTTTCTTCACTTATGTAGATTTTTCTCTCCCCCTTTCCATTCCCTTATTTAATTCTGTTTTTCAGTGAATTTGGGGTTGCTTTTACTTCTTTTGGTTCAATCTCCTGTTCTTCCTCATGAGCGTCCTCTGGCCTTGTTCACTTTTCAGGTTGGACTGTAGGTTGGAGCTGTACTTTTTGCAGTTTTGAGATTTAATTGAGGGGAAGCTGTGATTCAGAATCTATCTGCAGATCCCAGTATCTATCAACAGGTGTATGGGCACACTGGAACTCACTTTCCACTACCTTATAATCTGTACAGGGTTTAGGCTTGCTCCCTGGAACAAAAGGAGGTAAGAAAAAGGAAAATAATGGAAGGGGGGGGTCAAGAGGAAGTTGGAGAGAGAGAAGAGTAAGAGGGAATACAGACATACATACCGACTAATGGATGAAAAGAGACACAAGGCCAGAAAAGTGTAAGAAACAAATAAACAAGATTCCCTAAAGCATGCCAGTAATCACATAAAGACAGTCCAATAAATTCATGCCTTTTGATGTGCTTTCCCCAACACAAGTAGGCTAACTCAAAAAGCAAACAAATGTGAGCAAAATAAACAGTCAAAACAATAAAATAAAAAATCAAAATAAGAAACCCGACTAGCTCTGGAGTCTTTCCTGAGTGTCTAAAGTCTCTTTCAGCTCTGATCTCTAGCTTCTCCCCTTTGCAGGTAGACAGACTTACTCATAGGTTGGTTTGGTTCCCTTGGCTTGCTGTCTGAGATGACTGCCACCGTACTGAGTTGCCTCTGTCTGATCCAACATAGGAGGAAGTCTTTTGTGTCCTATTTGGCAAGGTTATCTTAGCAACCAAGGTGGAGGCTGCTCATCTGCCTCGAAGATGGCTGCAGTGTGAGGCTCTTCTTTTGCCCATCCTTTCTCTCCAATCGTCCTTTCTCTCCACTAGTCCAGTCTGTGGATAGGGTGGGTGACAGGCAGTGGCAGCAGCATTGGACCCCCCACAGGGCACTTTAGCCAGGAGTGGAGCTGGTATCGCTGAGGGACAGGTGCCTAGAGCCTCCCTGGGTGACAGCAGCTTGAGATGGGACTGGGCGGGGACTGGAACCCAGGGCAGGGGCCTGGAACTCTGAGAGTCAAGCACTGACCACAGCTTTGGGTGCTTCACCATGAGTGACAGCACAGAGCCTGAAGCCATAGGCACTGGGGCTCTGTGTGCGCAGCCATGACCTTGGGTCTAGTGGGGCACCCCAGGAGGGAATTGAGCCTGTAGTTCCAAGGGGTGGGCATGGGCGTCCTCCCCAGCTGCCACAGCCCAATACTGGGCTGGGCGCCCAGCCAGGGAGGAAGCTGGCAGCGGCTGAGTACCAGGCTGGTCAGCGTAGCCAGCAAGGGAACCCAGATCTCCACAAGGTGGTATCCAAGGTCCTCCATACATGGTGGTGGGTGGCTTGGGGCCCAGTGAGAGGGTATAGCCAGGGAGGGAGCTGGGAGCTCTACTCAGCCAGTCCTGAGGTCGCCTGGGGTGGATCAGCAGTGGCAGAGGGACTGTGGTAGCTAGCTATGTGTGGGACCGAGGGTCTCCAGACCTCAGACCCGTGTGGCTGGTGTGGGGGGAAGGAAAGTAAGAGTCTTTTTTTTTGAGTTGGAGTCTCACTCTGTCACCCAGACTGGAGTGCAGTGGCTGCTCCTGGCCGCTGCAGTCTCGACCTGCTGGGCTCTGGTGATCCTTCCACCTCAGCCTTCCAAGTAGCTGGAACTACAGGTACATGATACCATACCTGGCTAATTTTTTGATTTATTGTAGAGATGAGGTCTCACCAAGTTGCCCAGGTGGGTCTCGAACCCGCGGGCTCAGGCAATCCACTCACCTCAGCATCCCAAGGTGGGAGATTACAGGCTGAGTCACCGAGCCTGGCTGAAAGTAAGAGTCTTTATGGGAACTCACTTTTGGAGAATCTCATAGTCCTGCCTGTGCCGTCGCCATCTTACTGGAACTCAGTCTATATATCTTAATTATAATGAAGAAGTTTTAGGAGATCTTCAGATAAAAAACTGATTAGAAAGTTTCATCTAGTCTACATCTGACATTTTTAAAAAAATTCTAAAAATGGCTAGAACATGTGTCCTAGTTTTTTTCTCTTTGATACTTTGAATACTTTTATACTAAATACTCTAAAATTTAACTGCTCCAGCGCTGGCACTGCCCCCTTGGGACTTTGGAATGGATGGCAAATAGATGGGGTCCAGCTCACCACTACAACTATGCTTTAGCAAATTTACAAGACCACCCTAACAATGAGGGGGAAAGGCACTCAGCACTTCAGATTACTTTCCTCAGAGCTGAGATATAGGCCTCTAGCAATCCATTTAGGTCTTCTATCCATGAGCTCTCACATCATGGTTATGGTTTAAAAAACTCATTTTTCTTTTTTCATTCCCTTGTGATACAAATGAGTAATAGTCTCTTTATGTGTTTATGGAATTGTGCAGACATAACAAAATGTAGGAATCAGGATAAATAGATAAACCAAGCATCAGATTTTCCTTCTCTCTCTCTCTCTCTTTTTAAGATAAAAGTGTGTTTGTTTGTTTAGAAGCTAAACACTATCTTATTTTTTGTTTTGTTTTTGCTTTTTTGAGTTGGAGTCTTACTCTGTCACCCAGGCTGGAGTGCAATGGCACACTCACAGCCACTCCAGGATTGACCCACTGGGCTCCAGTGATCCTTCTGCCTCAGCCTTCCAAGTAGCTGGAACTATAGGCATGAGCTACCATGCCCAGCTAATTTTTTGATTTACTGTAAAGATAAGGTCTCACCAACTTGCCCGGGTTGGTCTCAAACCCTCGGGCTCAGACAATCTACTCTCCTCAGTCTCCCAAAGTGCTGGGATTACAAACTAAGCCACTGAACCTGGCCAGATTTTTATCCTCTTTTATAGGCAGGCAAACACATCCTGACAAGTAAGAGTTCTGTGACTGTTGACCTATCATGCATAAGAATAAGATTTGTTATAATTTTAGCAAACCTTGATCCTTTGAGAAGAAAAATAATTAAAAGCCAGCTTCAAAAGAATGAGATTTGTCGCCATCTAAACTGACTTACCCACTCACCAACACTATATTGCTTGGTTCTGTCTCAGTTTTGTAGAAAGAAAAAAAAATAATCCCTTCTCACAAAGAACTTTTGACTTTAGAGGAAGTTGCTCAATAGTCTGTTTTATGAGAATATGTTTGTCAGGCACCCACACCTTTAATAACCTTCTGAACATCATGTCCTTGCTCCCTCATTCCCATTCTTTTCCTCATTTTCTTCAACTGGATTGCCTCACTTCAGAAGCTCAAAATTCTTTTTCCTGTATTTTGCAGCTTTTCTTCCCCTGCTTTAGAAGCCACATCGCCAGTGGCACTAAGACCCTTTTAGGGAAGTCATGGGGAAGTGTTTAATTAACCTTAATCCTTATCAAAATTATTTTTACAAGCAAATATAGTGTTTCTAAAAATTGAAATGAAGCAAAACTAGAAATAATATTTACTGTGTACTTACTATATGCCAATCCTGTAAAATTCTACAAATGAGACATTTTTACACTTTTTAAAAAATGGAGTAACTGATGCATAGAGTTTAAATAACTTGCTTAAATGTCAGCAAGTTAGTGTTGTAACTGGGACATAAATACAAAAAGATCCAATCCCAGAGTCCGTGGCCTCAACCAGTTTATCAAAATATATTTATGAACAGTTTTTTTCTCCATTTTGTTACAGCAGCAATAATAACAATTTACGTTCCATGACTACTTACAAGTGCCATGCACTTTGCTAATTACTTTATATATGCTGTCTCTGCTCTCTCGTGTTTTCTTTCAATAGCCAAGTATAGAATTGTCTCATATGTCTATCTTTTAAGGGCACTAAATTGCTGCTTAGAGTTATTCCATCATTTTTCAAAGTCAATAATAATAAACCCAACTGAAATTCAAATACAAGTGTAGCAAAAGACTTATCAATAAATTATGCAATAATATATGTCAGGTGTGTGTGGGTATACATGTCCATCTTCTCTTGTAGTAGGTGATGTGATTTCAGCCACTTATTTATTGTTTTTTTAAAGTAAAATGTTAGCACTCTAAGAAGGAGAGATATTTTCAAAAGTCAAAACTTCAAATTAAAATATTCACATTTATAGTCAGTTACTTAGAAATATTCTGAGGCTTATAAGGAAAGCATACATTACAGATATTGAGTGGAGGGATAGTTGAAATACTAGAAAGTAATTATTAGGGCTTTATGAGATCTGTCAGAAGCTTTATGACTATAGTGTTTGGTTAAAGGTACTAGGATATTTCATTGTTGATAGTAGGTTTAGTTTCTCCTCTTCATCAGGTTTGCATGACAAAGACCTATAGAGTTATCACTTCTTTGGAAAACACCTCTCTAGTCCATCTCCCCCAATAACATGAGAAAAATGAAGTATAGGCATAGGAAAGAGTTTGAATGTAAGTCACATAGCAAGTTAGGGATAAACCCAGAGAAAACTTACAGTTTTTGTTTTTTCTTTCAACTTCAGTCAATTTAAAATTTCTAAAATTAAATCATCTGGAAACCCTCGGGGTTGCAGAAGTTTACATTTTAGATGAGATTTATTCAAAAGTAGGCTTTTTCAAACTTGGCAGCCCAATGAAATGTCTTGTAAACTGTAAAACAATTTGTTTCACTTTAGATATGAAAATGTGCAAAACACATAAGTATTCCTCAAATACTCTTGAGTGAGAACTTGAAAGAACTGGTACTGTTCATAGCTTTGCCAGATAAGCAAGCCCTCTTAGAGTAACTTGAACAAAATCTGTTTCTGCTTTGCTGTGGAGATAAAAGACTTTAATGCAAATAATTGATTAGTTCATTTTTAGACTTTCTTAACTCCAGGTATTTTTTTAAAGAAATCAAGCTAGCCGGACTCGGTGGCTCAGCCTGTAATCCCACACCTTGGGAGGCTGAGGTGAGTGGATTGCCTGAGCCTGTGGATTTGAGACCTACCTGGGCAACTTGGCGAGACCTCATCTCTACAATAAATCAAAAATTAGCCGGGCATGGTAACGCACGCCTGTAGTTCCAGCTACTTGGAAGGCTGAGGTGGAAGTATCTCCGGAGCCTAGCAGGTCGAGGCTGCGGTGGCCGGGAGTGGCCACTGCACTCCATCTGGGTGGCAGTGAGACTCCAACTCAAAAAAAAAAAGAAAAAGAAATCAAGCTATACACATTTGCTCTCTTAGCAATTGTGGGGCGGGGGGAGTGGAAACTACCTTTATTCCCACTGTTGTTGTTCATTACCCTCCAAGTGACCAGCACTGTTATTATGTTTTTATTTTTTTCACATATTTTTACAAAGCAAATGTTTAGTTCTAAAATATATTTCAATTTCTTTATAAACATAAAGATATTCATCAAATTTTCTAAAATCTGACTTACCCATGAATATACTCAAACACCGAGGGTCACCATATGGCTGTAGAGAGAAAGAAATATTCTTGGGAACATAGATGAATGAAAATTCTGTGCTAGAAATAAGAATAACAATACTTGGTAATGCACAAGCCAGATAGTGCATTGACAGAATATTGACAAGAAGATGCTTAGGTTTGGAACTACTCCTCTTCTTTCCTGTCTGCCAAGTATGTGCCTTCTTTGTTCTCAAGTGCAATTTGTCACCAGAAACAAATACAACACAAAATATATTTGGACAAGTTTCTCAAAGCAAAATATGTTCTCTATTATGTAGCAAGGAAAAAAATGAATGGTAACTTTCCACATAATAATCATGAGAAAAATAATCAATTCTATATTTATCTAAAAACAAAAAGGAGTTAAAAATAAATGTTATGTAAACCTATTAAAATGTTGGCTTTCTAATTATCAGCATATTTTTTTATGTGGAATATACAGATATAACATTAGAAGAATTGAAAAGCACAAGCAAGTTCCATTTCTAATAGTTACCATTATTTCTTAATACTCAGGAACAAAAAAAAAATGACTGTGGCATTATGATCATTATTGCTTGATTTATTATTGAATATAAAAGGAATAGATTAGAGAGTAATTTAGGGAAGTTGGATGGATATGTGGCAGTATTTCCATCAATAGACACATTGTCTAAATTTATGAGGAATCAACAACTTTCTTTATTGTATTGATCTGATAGCATTTGTATTCTTTGAAGAGAAGTTGCCCTATATATTTGATTCATTTTGCAAGTGTTCTGTAGAGAATTTTGAGTCAATAAACTAAAGTTCTGCAATGTTCAATTAAAAAAATAAGGTTAAAACATGCAAAATAATATCTTTCTTATACTTTAGTTTTTTTTCAGTACATATGTATAGAAACTGTAGAATTGTTCTAGAAAAACATACGTGAGAACTTTATATTGATTTTGGTCATTTGTTGAAAATAGATCAACATATAGCTATGGCTATTGAAAAAACTGAAATTTTGTGATGTGACATATGTTATGAGGGCCAATTTTAAAAATACTTGTCAAAGGTCGACATATATTGTCAGACATCCAACCAAATTCTTAAATTAATTGGGCATTGTTAGAATTTACCAAACCTGTAATGATATTATACTGTGTAAAACATGCGAGAAATACTTTCTGGTTTTTCATGATAGAAGTAACCTTTATGTTCCCTTTTCAAAATCCCTGAACGTGTTTGTCTTTGTTTTCAGCAGTGCAATAGTACATCTTATAAATGAGTATGTTGTCAGTAGTTAACAGGAATTGTGAAGCTCTAGATGAAATGTGATCTGGCCCAGGTCCTGCTCTTTTGATCACTCATTAAAAGTAAGTACCTTAAAGAGCCCATGTATTAGTCCATTTTGCATTGTTGTAAAGGAATACCTGAGGCTGGGTAAGTTATAAAGAAAAGAGGTTTATTTGGCTTATCGTTCTTCTCTACCATATGGCCAGGTTGTGAATTTTCCAAAATTTTACTCTCTGTTTTCCCTTTAATCATAAGTTCCAATTTTAAGTCATTCATTTTCTCTCTTATCTGATTGTAGACTGTTGGAAGCAGCCACAGCACTTTTTTTCTTTTTTTTTTTTTTTTGAGTTAGAGTCTCACTCTTTTGCCCAGGCAGGAGTGCAGTAGCACAACTGCGGGCTCATTGCAGACTTGATCTCCCCTGGGCTCAGGTGATCTTGCCACCTCAGTCTTCCAAGTAGTTGGGACTACAGGCATACACTTTCATACCTGACTAATTTTTTGATTTTTTTGTAGAGATGAGGTCTCACTATATTATTGCCCAGGCTTATTTCAAATTCCTGGGTTCAAGCAATCCTCCTGACTCAGCATCCCAAAGCACTAGAATTATAAGCATGAGCCACTGTGCCCAGTCAAATGCCATTTCTTGAATGCTTTGTTGCTTAGAACTTTCTTTGATCAAATACCTGAAGTCATAACTTTTAAGTTCAGCCTTCCACAATGCCTTAGGACATGAGCACAGGCAGCCAAGATTTTTGCTAGGGCGTCACAGAGATGACCTTTGCTTCAGTTCCAAATAAGTTCCTCATTTCCATCTGAAACCTCATCAGTTTGATCTTCACTGTCTATATTTTATCAGCATTGTAGTCACAACCACTTAACATATCTCTAGAAAGTTTCAAACTTTTTCTTGTCTTGTTTTCTTCTGACTCCTCCAAACTCTTTCAGCTTCTGCCTATTACCCTGTTCCAAAGTCACTTCCACATTTTCAGGTATCTTTACAGCATGCCCCACTCCTCAGTAACAATTTTCTGTCCATTTTGAGTTGCTTTAAAGGAAATTTTAGACACAACTGACGAGCAGTAATTTATAACAAAAAGAGGTATATTTTGACTCATGGTTTTGCATGGTGTCAGCATCTGCTTCGGATGAGCTCTCATGAAGCTTACCATCATGGTGGAAGGAAAAGGGAGAGCAGTTATGCCACATGGCAAGTATGGGAGCAAAAGAGAGAGAAGGGTGGTGCCAAATTCTTTTAAACAACCAGTTCTCACATGAAATAATAGAGTGGGAACACGCTCATTACCAGGAGAACAGAACCCAGCCATTCATGAGGGATCTACTCCCGTGATCTTATCACCTCCCATTAAAATCACATTTCTTTTTCTTTTCTTTTCTTTTCTTTTCTTTTCTTTTCTTTTCTTTCTTTCTTTCTTTCTTTCTTTCTTTCTTTCTTTCTTTCTTTCTTTCTTTCCTTCCTTCCTTCCTTCCTTCCTTCTTTCTTTCTTTCTTTCTTTCTTTCTTTCTTTCTTTCTTCCTTTCCTTCCTTCCTTCCCTCTTTCCCTCCTTCCTTTCCTTCTTTCTCTCTTTCTCTCTTTCTCTCTTTCTCTCTTTCTTTCTTTCTTGTCAGAATCTCACTGTCACTCATGCTGGAGTGTGGTAGCACATTCATGGCCACTGCAGCTTCAACCTTCCAAGTAACAAGAACTACTGGCATGCGCCACAATGCTCGGTTAATTTTTTGATTTATTATAAAGACGAGGTCTCAACAAGTTGCCCAGGCTGGTCTCAAACCCTGGGCTCAGGCAATCCTCTTGCCTCAGCCTCCCAAAGTTCTGGGATTACACTGTGCCCGGCAAGGATCTCATTTCAACATGAGATCATAAGGAGACAACCATCCAAACTATATAAGCCTACACAGCAGAACATGATACTAACAGGAAGATAACTCAACAAAAGGGTCTTGAAGAAAAAGAATTACATCTGGATCATTGCAATTTATGCTTTTATAGTGCAAACCAAAAATAAAATTTGAAGCCCTCTAACAGGCGGAACTGACCCCCCTGGGTCAAGAGAAACTTGAAAAAATAAACTCTAGGCCATGACAGAAAAGGAGAATGGACATGCCTTGTTATACCCTTTCTCTTGTGGAATTTTAGACACAACTGACCAGCAGTAATATTAAAATGGAGATCATAAGACTCACAAAATAGACTCTGTGGCAATAAGATACCAAATTCCAACCTGACTCTAGTATAGCATCACAGGACATATAGCAAGTTCTAAGGGAAACACAATATTTTACCGCAAAATATTTTTCTCTGACATATTTTAAAATGACCCTGCAAAACTGTCCCTTGGTGACATTTGTATTCATAGAGAACACCTTTTAAGACATTTTGCCACCTATTGTCTCTGAAACCAGCTACTTAGAACCTTCATGTACATATCAAGAACCTTGATATCCACAAATCCTCTTAACTCTAGATTTTTTTTTTTTACTGATCCAAATTATTTAGATAGAACTTAACTCTTTCTACCAATTGTGAATCAGAAAATCTGTGAATCCATCTGTGACTTGTAAGCCCCTTCTTGAACAAGTTCTACTTCTCTGGCCCCAACCATCGTAAGCCTCACATGCATTGCTTCATGTTTTGCCTGTAACTTCTGTCTCCCTAAAAGATGTGTGAAATCTAGCTTCTATTTACTTATTCAGGGCACATGTTCTCAGGACCTCTTTGCCAGGTGGCAGGTTAGGTATGGCCAGATTTATTTTGCAGTTTGATTGTTTTGTCAGCAATAGTCCTCCCAGCTCTGAAGCTCTATCAGTTCTGTTTAAATCTGTATATTATTATTATTATTATTAGATTTAACTAGATAATCATAGAATTACAGATTGGTTTCTTGTAGTGTTTTGTAAAATCACATATATTGAAGTTTATGTGTCATAGATTAAGTTTTTTTTTCTTTTTTGTTTGGAGTTGAATCAGAAATATATGTCACCAATGGATGGATAAATTGAGGAATGTTACATAAAAGGACTATTTTTATAGCTTCAAGAAAAACCAGCAAAGAATATTGCAGTGACTTTGGGTTAGTGACAGCGGGGAGGTACCATCCCTAGACTTTGAATGGCAAAGAGAAGGAGAAACTAATGAAATCTGGAAGAATACCTGTAAGAAGAAAGCTTCTCAATATGAATTGTGGTCTTCAGTGAAAGCAGAAGATATTCTCACATCCTAAGTATAGGTAAAAGACTGACACGCAACTTGGCAGAGCAAATGAAGGAAAAAAGTTTTATAAACAGTGTAAAGAAATATAATAGTAATAGCCAAGACAATGTATTTTCAGTAGGACCCTAGAAAGGTTTAAAAGTAGAAGCCAACCAGATATCCTGTATGAAAACATACACCGATTGCCTAATTCTCTGGCTAAAAGCTATGAGAGTCCCAATTTATCACTTATTTCATAAGAAACAATACCTTTTATTATCCTCCAGTCTATAGAAACAGTCTTTCAGAAATTTAAACATAGAGAGGGCTCTGCATGTGAGGACTCATGCACAGAGGATGGACTGCTGAGGCATAAGAGTGAAATCAATAACTTAAAGAATAAATGTAAATACTCTCTTAACAGGAACAAATTCTTTCCTCATCCCTGTCCCCACCTCCAGAATTCTGATGGACAGCTTCATAATCCACAATCAGAACATTTTTCAGAAAAAACTATGCTACCTAGAGGAAAGATTTATACCTACTTATATTAGTAGATTTCCCCAAAATAATAGTGGACTAGTATCTTACTACTTTATTGAGAAGAAAACAATGGAAAAATTAAATAGACCTTCTCATTTCCATCCAATTCATCTTCAAAAAACATGACAGCCAAGACTTATGGACATACAAAGAAAGACTTCAGGAGGAAAGAAGTAAGAGAAAATAAAACGAAGATAGAGTAGGCAGAAATCAAGAAGAACACAATAAATTTTTTCCATTGTTTTCAACCTACCAAAGTGTTGAGATTACAGGTTTGAGCCACCATGCCAGCCTGCAAAATTAGGTATATATTTTTAAAAGCAAATTAAGTCTTATAAAGAATTTTAAAAGACTAATGAAGCTGGTTGTATAGTTCAAAATAATAACAATAATTCCATTCTTTTTGAACAAGAGTAGTCCAGCAATAATTAGCCTTGGAGAAACCAACATTTGACAGATCAGCCACATGACCCTAGGGAGATAATTTCTAATGTGTCTGAGATCCAGTGGACTTTTGAATAACACGAGAATATCAGACCAAAGCTGTGACTTTTATCTATGTAACAAAAATGAGAAGGTCCTGGTGAAGACAGAGACAGCCAAGTGGTGAGATTTGTTTTACTACTACTTGTTGAATATTTTTGATTTCTGCATTAAATTTCTTTGGAAAATGGATTTTTTCCCCCTAAAAACATATTGCTTATTTAGTATAAAAGAGGCACAGAAAATTCAGAGGCCGTGTTAGCAAAACCTTGTCACAGGTGAACATGTAGTATAGGACGTGGAAATTGAGTAACAGGTTGTGTTCAACATTAAGAAAGCCTCTTAACCATGTCATTACAGTCCCTGGCTAGGGAGGTTGGTAAAGCAAGAAAGAGCCTGGAAAGGACTGAGATTCTGGGAAGTTGGGAGTACATAGTCTTGGGGAAAGAAAAACAAAGTGTGAAGATAATTATCTACGTAGTGTTATAAAGTAGATTTAAGGTGACAAAATGAATCAAAGTGTGTGTTATTAAAACTGAGTCATACCATCAGAATGGACCAGCCTCAAGGGTAATATATCTTTGTAATTTTAAAGGAAAGCAATTAAAGCATATTTCTGATGATGAATATGTTGGTCTCAGAACCTGCAGTGGTAATGAACCTACAGCAAAAAAGATAAATTACTCCGCATCTTAGGAGAAGCAGTTCAGAGACCTAGAACAGAGCAATGCCATGCAGAAGAACCTGACCTTGAGTTTTCCTTTGATTGGTTCACATATGGGAAGGAGCATAGACGCTACAACAGAAGAAAGAAATGTCAGAGTTATAGGGCGTGTGGAGAGAGGTTTTAAACTGGGCTTCTAAAAGGTTAATTGGAAAATAGATAAAGCATTGTCAAACCTTTTCTTAGATTAGGAGATTAGGTGGGATTTAGTTCTAACTAAATATATGAAGTATTAATAATTGCCTCATATTTATATAAGCTCCATAATTATTTGTTAAAACAATGAATATGATGTTTGAATAAGGCTAACTAACTTTAAAAAAATACTTATATCAGGACTCCATGGATAGCATGCTCAGGTAAACAGAGCCAAATTTTGTATTGGAAGTTGAAAAGATTTATCAAGCAAAAACTTCTGTTGACAACTTACATAAAATGAGAAAGTAGAATGTTTCTGACTGAACTAGGACAGAGGAAAAAAAAAAGAAAAAAGAATAGGAAGTATTCCATCTACTCAGCATCTTTGCCAATAAGATGCCTCTGCCCTACCAGAGGACACTCAGCAATACGTTTTGATATTTGTATGAATACAGAACCTACCACAGAAACCTTTGGTTAAATGTCACTGAATTATTTCAAGACAAGAATTGGGTCTCCTTAGTTATTTAATTGCCCACATATTTAACACAGTGTTTTGCATACATTTTTAGAAACATTAGTTATGTATGGATACAAGAAGGAACTACAAGGGCATAATCAGAGTTTGCAGTTACCTGATAAATTTTATGTCATAAAAATCTCATTTAATTTTGTGTCGCAAACACACAGTTATAAGGTTCTTAAAGCTTCTCAACTATAACAACAAAAAAAATCTTACTTTTACAGCTTGTATATATATCATTAATATTTCCTCTGGGAAGGTAACAATGTCCTCAAATTGGTACATAAAATGTAAACACAAAGTAAAAATTTTTAGAAACTCAGCTCTATCAAGCCTTTGAGTATATATTTTCATCTGTCAAACGTCCCATCATGATTCATGACCAAATATATTGGGAAAGCATTAAATACTGTTTACTTCATGCATTTACGATTTTTGTCTTCCATCTTTATATCAATGTTGTTATTGTTCTTCTATACAGAAATTTATGAATCATAAATATTTAATAGTTCTAATCTCAGTGACAGAAGCTGGGAAACTCTTCTAGAGAATCTATTTATATCCCACCCAAATACATCTTGGTATTCTGTTAAAGATAAAATATTTTACATAACACTAAAACATTCAAATGCTTTGTTTTCACAACTTTATACACATTACTTGAAGAAAACTCATTGTATAGTGCTGTAGATTTCAAAGATCAGATCCAGTTATACTTTTTCATGCAGATAATACATTTTTAAAAGCAGCCATTAAAAGTGAATCTCAAGATTTTTTTTTTCCACCCAGAATTCAAGTTCAAATGACCGTGCATTATCTCTTTACGTAGTTTATTAGGGAAAGAGGCAGCAGGACTTCAGTCAGCAACTTGAGGTCACTCAGCATTCAGAAATTCCAGTGATTTAAAACATAAATAAATAAACTGCTTTTATCATCATTTATTTACTGCTTCATCAATATTACAGAATTTAATGTTGACACTGTTTAAAAATGTTATTTCTAAGCCTGACACACATATAGGTATATACTTTGAATCTGATTGTTTCCAAGTCCTGAACAATGTCAGGGTGAGAAATACTATTTTCCTTGAACTTTAAATTTATAAAAGGTATTTTCTCCCATTAAAAATTATCCATATTTTAAAAATTTTATATTAGTAGAATGTACATTTATTTAATTTAACAGTTTGGTAATAATCACCTTTATGTCTGTAAAACAATATTAACACACACAAGTGATAGCTGTTTTATCAACTATAAAGACATGCAAAATTTTGAGATTCATAGAAGGAGCAAATTAGAAATATTACAAATATATTTGACACAGATGGGCTGAATAGTGAGTAGATAAAAGATGGATTTAAAAATGAGTAGCTAAAGGATGGCATCAAAACCCCCCAAAAAAGTTTCATCTGACTTAGAATTTCAGCAAAAAACAATGATTTAAATGACTTAATATGTCCATGCACAGTGACTTACACCTGTAATCCCAGCACTTTGGGAGTCTGAGGAGGGAGGATTGCTTGAACCCAAGAATTCTGGGTAACATAGTGAGACCTCGTCTCTACAAAAATAAAAATAAAAAGAATTAGCAGGGCACAGTGGAGAGTGCCTGTAGTAATGGCTGCTTCAGGAGACTGAAGAATCACCTGAGCTCAGGGGGTTAAGGCTGTGATAAGCTGTGATTGTACCACTGCACTTCAATTGGGTGACAGAGTGAGACCCCAACTAGAAAAGAAAAAAATACGATACAATAGTTGCCTGAATAAAAGAATTGTATGAATAAGTAGAGGTAGCTGAAAAAAATACATTTTTAAACTGAGTCATGTTTCAAAAACTTTGTCTTAATTCCAAAGATAGGAACTATACTAGCTTTAGATATTCATTTGGTTTTAAATCATGTGCCTAGATTCACTAACTGTATTTTTTACTTTTGGTTTTACTGAAAGACAGACTATGAAGAAACACCTCAAATATTACCTAATACATTTATTCCTTTTTTTTAAAGAACAACACTATTGAGATATAATTTACATATAAGAAATACACCCATTTAAAATGTATACTTTTAAGAGTTTTGGTCACCAAAATTAAAGGATAAAACCTATTTTTTATAACAGAAGTTTCATTAAGTTCATTTGAAATCAGCCACAATCTCCACTTCTGACTCCAGACAATTCTGCTTTCTGCCTCTAGAATTTTGTTGTGTCTGCTCTAAACTTTCACACCAAGGAGATTACGTATTTTGCCCTCTTTTATGTCTGACTTCTTTTTTTCAGTATGATGTTGCTGCATTTTATCCATGCTGCATGATTAATGTTTTTATTATTGAGTGTTATTACATTTTATGAGCATGTCAGTTCATTCATTTTGTTATTTTTTCCTGTTCATTATTTTTTCCTGTTCATTCTTTAGAAGTTTTATAGCCTTAAGTTTTATGTTTTGAACTATGTTTATTTTAAATTATTTTTTGTGTATAGTATTATATAAGGAATAAGATTCATTTTTTTCATATGTATATCCAGTTATTCCAGAATTATTTGATTAAAAAAGCTTTTTTTATTGTTGCTGTTGAGTTACCTTAACATCTTTGTTAAAAATCAATTGACCATGTGAGCTGTATTTAGGGATGCTATATAACTATTCTGGCCTAGAAATTTGAAGTTGCATCAATACTGCACTGCTATGATTACTATAGTTCTTGTATTTTCATGTAAATTTAAAATCATTTTATTAAGTTCTAGAAAAATTAGGATTGCTTTGAATATATACTGTAGATAAATTTGGTATTTATGAAGACATTGAGTCTTCTAATTCACAAACATGACCGTCATTCTTAATTTAAATCTTCTTTATTTTCCCCACAATACTTTGTAATTTTAAGTATACATTATTAAAAATCCAGCATCATGATACACTATATTCAGAATTCTACAAAGGTGTCACATGTAATAACATTAACTAATGTACAAAATTTTCTTTGACAACTTGCATCACTGATTAAAACACAAGGGAAATCACTGGCATTGTTTATTATTGCAAAATTTTAGAAATCACCTGAATGCCCATGCATAGAAAAGGAGTTGAATAAACAGTATATCCACATAAGGGGATACTGCAGCTGCAAAAAAGAATGAGGAAAATAAGAAAAGATTGCTTCTACCAATAAGTAATCCATGATTTTTGTTTGGAATGTGAGTCAAATCTGGGAGAAAATTAACTTTTGAAATATCAAGCTAAAACATGTCAACATACTCTAAGATATGGAGGTAAAGGATTGTCTAAATGAAAGAAGCTAGAAAAGCTTTTGAAAATACAATAAAATGGAACTCTTTTTATGAACAGACTTCCTGCTTGTGAAGTTATAATGGTATACTGAATAACATAACAGTCAATGATGTTCCAGAAAATTGAGAGAGATATACAAAGTCATTCTTCCTTTCTTACACAATTATAATAACTTACATTTGTAAAACACTTTACAGTTGAAGATCCTTGGCATATTATTTTAATGAAGATCCTTAACATTTAATGAAGATCCTTAACATTTTATTTTAAGCTACTTCAGTACAGTTTTTTCATGTAAAGCTACCCCCTCAGTCTTACTGGTTTTTTTTTTCTCCCCCTAACAATTACAAACACAAGATAATGTCTTTTTTTTGGCCACTAATCATGAATATAAGAGTGGATGATAGGGTAAATTCTGTGTTTCTTATATGGCATTACACTTTAACAATCATTTTCATAGTACCAATATTATTGTGTGCTGCTATAGTAGCTGGTACTTCATGGTCATTATGTACAAAAAAAATTAGATTCATTTCTTGACTATGAGGATTGTAATTAGAATTGGTGCAAGTGTAAATGTATTTTGACCCATGTTAGGAAGATAATTATGATTTTTTATAAAGCCTCCAACCACCCTTCTTCCTCCCCATGCACAAAAAAACAGCTTAACCTGGGCAATGATTTGGCATGTATACTACAGGAGGGTTTACACAAGATTCAATTTTGGGTTGGAGCAGAATAAATTCAAGTTTGGATTGAGATAATCTACTGCAAGCCAACAATTGAGTTGATGTAATGAAACATGTAAATATAAAATAATCGAAGTCTAATTTTAAAATTATTATTGATGTTTTATAAGTATACAGGACAAAATTTTGAAAATTTTAATGAGAAGAAGTACATTTAATTTTCCTGTATTCTTTGGTTACTGAGGATGGAAAATACCTTTGAGCTAAGACTAAGAAGCAGGCATGAACATAGGCAGCTCTGCTGCATCTTCATAGTGGTCATAACACACCTCCATAACTCACTTCTCCATTGGAGCAAGTGGTGCTACAATGAGGATCGCTGGGCTATGTTCATGTGTAGCGTGATAAGCATGTTGACATGGGTATAGTGAATATTTCTCTTACATTTTGTTAATTTTTCACATTATGAGTCTCTCTTAGTCAAGTGGAAGTCAGAAATTTCATATATTCAAATTCTCTTGAAACTAGGATATAGGCATATGACAAGTTTTCAAATGTAAAATTCTCAGATGAGAATTACATTCAGAAATGGTTATTGCTGGATGATAGCCATGATCTTCTGAAGAGTTGAGTGGCAGAGATTTGAGGAATTTTGGGAATGGTTACATTGCAGCTTCTGGTGTCTTTCTTAAGTGTCTTAGGTGCTGTTTGACATTAGCAATGGTGTTCTCAGCAGAGAAACCACTTTTAATATGATTGTGTATGTTACCTAGCATCGAATTTTGGTTCACAGAATCACAGATCCAGCGACTTCCCTAGCAGAAATTCTCTTTTCAAGATAGTGTTCTAATAGTGATGTGTTGTAAAAGCCTGGTTCTATTTTTTGAAGATCCTTGATGTGTCTAGAATGCTGGAACCTCCTGAAGACAGACAAAGGCTTAAAGCAACAAACTAACTTGTGCCTGAATTCAAAGATCTACCTCTTGTTAGAATAAATATATATCACCCTAGAGTGGTTGTATATTCCTGCCACAAGCTCTGGAAAACATGCAAGGCAACCCTGAAGGGAGAAGAAACAAGAAAAAAAGAGGACATGAGTTACAACCAGATGTACAATGCCAGTTGTTATGGTAGACGCTAGTGGCAAAAGAGATGCAATAGGAACAGTTACTACCCTACAATGATTTAAAATGATGCTTACAAAATCAAAAGTAGCAGCCTAGAAAAAATAATAATACCTCCTCCTTTCACCACATTTCTTAACTGTCCCAGTTGTCTATCAGTGTGGTCTGAATAAAGACTTTCTCTTCTAATACTGCAGTTCATTTTCCCTCCACCAAAACATGTCCCTTTTTCAGAGATGCATGCATGTAATCAGCAAATATAGTACATTATTGCCAATAATTATATAAAGATAACCTGCAAGATACATACTTGATATAGTCACAAGAATTTTCTTATCGTGCTTGTTTTATTATTTCATGGCATTCTCTATGTCAGAAAAGCTGAGTTACATTCAGAGACAAAATTCTTCCTGAAACCTGGAAAAGAAATTACACAAACTGAAAAGCATTGAAAACGTGTATCACCGGGCTCGGTGGCTCAGCCTGTAATCCTGCGCCTTGGGAGGCTGAGGTGAGTGGATTGCCTGAGCCCGAGGGTTTGAGATCCACCTGGGCAACTTGGTGAGACCTCATCTCTACAATAAATCAAAAAATTAGCCGCGCAGGGTAGCGCGCGCCAGTAGTTCCAGCTACTTGGAAGGCTGAGGCGAAAGGATTGCCGGAGCCCAGCAAGTCAAGGCTGTGGTGGCCAGGAGGGGCCACTGCACTCCAGTTTGGGCAACAGAGTGAGACTCCAACTCAAAAAAAAAAAAAAAAAGAAAGCGTGTATTACAGAGAACACATATAACACTTACCAGGACACATGGGTCACAGGATACTGAATGCAGTCAAAGAGAAGAAATTTTTATTTGTGATTAACATCCATATAGATTTGTTTTCAGGTTCAAAATTATACTCACGTACATTATCTTATTCATTCTATACCACAATTCTGTCAGATAAGCATTGCATTAGTATCCTCATCTTATGCCAGCAGATTTGATATTTAGGTGGATTAATTATCTTGCCGAATAGAATGAAATTAGATTGTAATGAACAGTGATTTGAAAGTATGTCTCCTGACTCTAAATCCATAGACATTTCTCTCTGTGCACAATCTTAGCAAAATTATATTAAATTTCATAAAGGTCTTGCAAAAAACAATAATGTGCTGGAAATTTTTCATGCATTTTTAAATAGGACTAACCTCTCACAACCTTAGTGGATACAGAAATTTGCATTTTCAAAGTAAACTATTTTTGTTTTCTATAAATTGATTGCCAACTGATCCATAAATTCCATAATAAAACATGAAATTAAAACACTCAAAATGACTGTCTGGAATTTACTTCATTTCCCTCATGGAATTAGAATGAAAATACTTGGTGATTTTTCTTGCTCTAAGGGCCTTAGGAAAATTGGCTTTCAGTGTTGATGAAATAATATTTTAAATAGCAAATATTGTTGATAACATTGAGGAAGGCATTTTCATCTTCAGATTTAGTGAGGAATCTCTAGAAGGATGCAATTTACAAAATGATTGCTTTGTGACTTTGCAAAATGACATTAACCTCTGATGACTCTGTATGACAACATCCTAGATGATGATTCCTTTGGTTTAAAAAGTCACAGTGAAATAGAATGTCAATTGTACATTGAATTAAATTAAGAAAAAGTTACTTTAAAATTCTGAATTCAATGAAAAATAGTTTTTAAAAAAACCCTAGAAAAGTTCTCATTCCCAGAAAAATTCACCATATGTTCTCTAAAACACAGACTGAACCAAGTACATTAAGAAAGCAATTAAAACGGTGTCCTGTGGTGCTATTCAAGTTCACATATGGTATTCCTTACCTGTAACAATTTTTATTTTACTTGGTTTCTTTCATGAAACCAGTTATTTACTTACTGTTTTGGTGGTTTATAAAGGTAAAAAAAATAAGATTTATGTATAACAATGACAAAATGTACTGTTTTCAAGGAAAAAATTGCATTTAAGCTTAGTATTTTATTATATTAATTTATATTATTGTGAAATCCCTGAAAATATACTTTTTTTTTGTTTAGCTAAAATATTAAAACCGGTTGACAGAAGAAAATAAATTATAGATGGAGAAATAAATTTAAAGATTAAATAACTGGGATTACATCACCTCAGCAGCATATGTGGTAATCAAATCATTTTTGCACTGATAATCAGATATTTGCTCATAGTTTATCCATGGGTGTGCCAACATCAATTTTTATTCTTACTATTGTTTAGATTTTTTTTTTTTTTTTTACAAAATATTGAATTGGATTTTGGATGTCAAACTGAAATTAATTAGGTTACATAGTATGTTGGTTAAAAATGTGAGTTATAAAATCAAAGTGCCAGGTTTTAAATAGTGATTCTAACTCATGTCATTAGTATAGACACAAACAATTTATTCAACTCTGGAATCTTTCATTTCCTTATCTAGTGAATGCAAAAAATCAGAGAATTTTACTAATAAAATGTGATGTGTTTTGTGTGAGGATTAAGTAGGATAAACCATGTAGAAAAGCATATGAAAAACAGTAACAGTCAATAAAAATTAATCTATTTCATCATCAGCATCATCATCAACCATTATTTTTTAACAGAGGATGTTTCCAAGAGATAACTGTACCTGCAGATCTTACTCATTCCTTTGTTAATTTGTATAGTCAGAAGTTTATATTTTTGTACTATCAAACCTTTTTAGCATTTTATTTATAATCACAGTGAACATCTTAAATCTTTCCACCTTTCATAATTTAATGTTATTTTTTATGTTCTTTTTATTTGATAGTTTGATAAAAAGTCTCAAGTAATACTGAAGTTAAAATGCTTTCTCTATAATCACACTCTTTTTTAACCTGTGAAAACTTTTGTCCTTCAATCCAAATAGTTTCCTATTATTAAGAATAAATACTGTAAGTTACAGTTAACCATTGACCAACACAAGTTTGGAGCAGATTTTTTTTTCAGTAAGTACAGTTGGCCCTCTGTATCCACGGGTACCACATCTGCAACCAAACACTGATCAAAAATACAGTATTTGTGGGATGCAAAACTTGTGTTTACAGAAGCCCAGCTTTTTGTTTTTGCAGGTTCTGCAGGTCCCACTGGAACTCTTGCAGATACGGCAGGAAACTATAATTAGTTTCCTAGGATTGCTATGAGTAAACTTCAACTCTGTTTCTTATTTCTAAGTCAATGTTACTGGTTTCTTTCTTTTTTAAAAAAATTGTTATAGGACAGGTATGACACGTTGGAGGGTGTCTATAAAATCATCTGAAAAATGCAAATCAAAACTACAAAGAGATCCCACCTAACTCCAGTAAGAATAGCCATCATTAATAAATCAAAAAACACCAGTTGCTGGCATAGGTGTGGAGAAAAGGGACTACTTCTACACTGTTGGTGAGAATGCAGACTAGTTCAACCTGTATGGAAATCAGTGTGGCGATTGCTAAAAGAACTAAAAATTGTCCTTTCATATGATCCAGCAATCCCTCTTGTGGGAATATACCTAGAGGAATATAAATCGTTCTACAAAAAAAGACAACTGCACATGCATGTTTCTAGCAGCACTATTCACAATAGCAAAAACGTGGAACCAACTCTACTGCCCATCAAAAGTGAACTGGATAAAGAAAATGTGGTACATATAAGCAGTGGAGTATTTTGGAATCATAAAGAAGAACAAAATCATGGATGGAGTTTGAAGCCATTATACTTAGTGATCTATCACAGAAACAAAGAACTGAATACTACATCTTCTCACGTATAAGTGGAACCTGAACATTAATTTCATTGGCACAAGTTGTAATCAACTGTTGCTAGGCACTGCCAGGGGAGGGATGGAGGATGGGGTCATGTAACAACCCAAAGGGTACCTGGTCCTACACTGGGGGACTGAGGGCCACTTGGAAGCCCAAACTTCCCCTGCATGCAACCTACTTGTGTAATTAATCTTACTTGTTCCCCACATCTCTGTAACAAAATAAAATTAAAACAAATAAAGTGGGTTATATATAATGAGACTATGTGACTCAAAGATTCCTTACTAGTAGGTCACTATCTAATGAAATTCAATAGGACAATTCCATATTTCCTCATTGAAGATTTATTAACTTTTCATTTGTCTCTGCTGGTTACTGATCTTTCTCAAGACTCCAATCAAATATTGACACCTCTTACTTTACATTACCTTAGTTTACTCAGCTTTTAGATTATAGTTTTATCCATACAAGTTCTCTTTTTTGAATAACTAACATAGTTGGTTGACTAAAATCCTAACCCAAGCACTTTAGCATGTACCACTGGAGTTTGGTAATCTCAACACTTTGGGATGCCTACGCAGGAAGATGGCCTGTGTCCCGGAGTTTGAGACCAGCCTGGGCAATAAAGTGAGATCCTGTCTCTACACACACACACACACACACACACACACACACACACACACACACAC
>NW_007252040.1:85789-91991 GCF_000164805.1 Carlito syrichta
AGGCATCACGGTGCATGCCTATAGTCCCAGCTACTTTGGAGGTCAAGAGACTGAGGCAGAAAAATTGCTTAAGCCCAGGAACTTGAGCTATGATCTCACCACTGTACTCACCAGGAACTTGAGCTATGGTCTCACCAGGAACTTGAGCTACGATCTCACCACTGTACTCCTGTCTGTTTGACAGAGCAAGACCCTGTTTAATAGCAACAAAAATTCTTGGTTATCTGTTTGCCTTTGCATCATGGCAAGTGAAGTAATATTCTTCCACTTGCTCAAGAGTATCTTGTATCAAGAAACAACAAGAAGGTTTATCTCTCAGTGTAGGTTACATTGATATCTAGAAATATCAGCGAAAATATAAAAAGGTAGATGCCAGGTGGGTTTGAGAAACCCGATCAAATCTATCCACATGTTCACATGTTGTATATTTGTGATAATAAAGTAGTTTGACAATAGACTGTGGGAAACTATTAGCCTTTTTTTCCTTAAAGAAATGCTCAGTATCTACATAAGGAAGATGTAACTGTTGCAAGCAAATACAAAATGAAAATGTAGCAACAAGTCAGCTTTGACAGAGTAGAAAAAGATTTCCAACATGAATGAATTTCTTGAGCCACTTGAACAGAAATTGTCCAAAGAAGATTTATTGACATCAGAGTAGAAGATTTAAGGGAGGAAAATAAAAGAAAATTAGCTGAAGTTTATAGCATGTTCAGTGTTGTAAAATGCACCTTTCTTAGCAAATAGACCAGTTCAAAAAGATTTATTGAAGAAATACATTAATAAATAAAACTAGAAGTATATCTGACTACCTTTGATAGTGATCACCCAAATTTAAAATATAGCATCATGGAGAAAAGAGTTATTTTATCAGTATGTATTTGATAATCTAGAGTCTATGCAGAAAATACAATACATGCTAAAATGAATAAGCTTTAAACATTTCAAACATGTTTGCATTAATCAACCAGGAATTGTACTGAAAAATGATTTTATCTTACCCATTTTACAGAGATTACCCTCCATCAGCCAAGAAAGCAGTTTTTAAATTTTATTGTGTTACAATTGATGTATGATAAATGACCCAAAGTTGAAGAGTATAATTTTATAAGTTTTGGCATTGGTATACCTATGGAATTATTATTATAATTAAAATGATGAAAAACATTGATCATTCCAAAAAGTTTCTTCAGACCTCTTTATAATCTCTCTTTCTCACTTGCCTCCACTCCTCAACTTGCCTCCAGACATACACTGATGTAATTACCATGACTATTAGTTGGTTTGTATTTTCTAGAATTTCATGTAAATAAAATCATAACGCATACATTCTTTTTTGGTTTTATTTTCAGTGTATTATATTATAGAATCATTCATATTGTTCATTCCTTGTTTATTGATGAATATTATTCTGTTATATGGTCATAATAATTATTCATTCACCTGTTGATAAATATTTAGGATGTTTCCAGTTTGGGGCAAAAACATGTATTAGATATGGTAGGAATTGAGGAAAATAGGATTTTAGTGTGAGGTTTTATGTTAATCTGGTTATGAAATTGTTTGACTATGTTTAATGTTTGCTCTAGCTATAGTTGCCAGAAGGTTCAAACTCCAGTAGTGTCATTTTTGTCTCTCTTATGCTTTTTAGTTTTTCCCTAAGGACTCCTTCTTAAATAGATGCCATGGTATCTTTCTACTATATTTTAGTGTGTTTAATTCTAGAGTCATATTGATGTAGTGGGAAGATGTGAAGTGAGGGAAACCTATATATAAACTTATGATTAAAATCTCAAACTTTTAATGGGCTTCCCTTGTCTGACACCTTCATAATTGCTGTCTAATGTCCTTAGGTGAGACAGAAAGGCTAGAGGATGTCAGAGTGAGCGATTGCTTTTCCTACAGGTCTGTTAAGGCCCTAGCAAAAACTTTTCCCCTGTAAAACGTTCCTTTTCAAAGCATGGAGAATGTTTTGGTGTATTTTCTTTTCTTTCTTTCTTTCTTTTTTTTTTTTTTTTTTTGATTTGGAGTCTCACTCTATCACACAGACTGGAGTGCAGTGGCCGCTCCGGGCCACCGCAGCCTCGACCTGCTGGGCTCCAGCGATCCTTCCACCTCAGCCTTCCGAGTAGCCAGAATTACAGGCACGCTACCACGCCTGGCTGATTTTTGATTTATTGTAGAGATGAGGTCTTGCTGCCCAGGCGGGTCTCGAACCCGCGGACTCAGGCAATCCACTCACCTCAGCCTCCCAAGGCGAGGGATTACAGACTGAGCCACCGAGCCTCACTGGTTGTATTTTCAAATCATTACTTTTTCTCTCCGCTTGACTTCCTGCAAAAAAAACCCTGTAGGTGTTTTTCTTGGTTCTCCATGATGAAAAACTCTGGATTTCCAACAGATAAAACTCATTAATATTTGTCTCCCCTAAGAATATGACAAGGAGTTTCTTACTCTCATGCTAGTCCACACTCAGCCTCCAGCAATTCCTCAAATTATCGTTGAAGTCTTTTTTCCAGTTTCCAGACCTCAATGACATTTGCCCCAGGTAGGCTGATCTCAGCTATAATTCTCTGTATTCACCTGTCTCTCTGAATTTTGGTGAGGCAGTTTACCCTATGATCTCAATTATCTAATGATTTTTTTTAAATCATGTTGATTTTGAGCTCCTTTAGCATTTTTCTTGTTACAAGTGTGGGATTGACAGTTTACAAGCCCTTTACCCATTGTAGCTGGAACCAAAAGTCTGCCTAACTTTGTAAGAAAAATGACCAAACTATTTCAAAAGTAGTTGTGACACTTTATATTTCCAAAAAAGTATATGAGATTACACTTTCTTCACCGCTTTGGCAACAATTGACATGATCAGTCTTTTTACAATTTTTGACACTGTAGTTGGTACATAGTGATAACTTATGGTCTATTAATGTTTCTCTTGTTTAATGTTTCCCTGTTCATGATTTTTTTTTTTTTTAATTTTTTTGAGTTGAAGTCTCACTCTGTCGCCCAGACTGGAGTGCAGTGGCCGCTCCCAGCCACCACAGCCTCAACCTGCTGGGCTCCGGCAATCCTTCCGCCTCAGCCTTCCAAGTAGCCGGAACTACAGGCATGCGCTACACGCCTGGCTGATTTTTTTATTTATTGTAGAGATGAGGTCTCGCTGCCCAGGCGAGTCTCGAACCCGCGGGCTCAGGCAATCCACTCACCTCAGCCTCCCAAAGGCCTGGGATTACAGGCTGAGCCACCGAGCCTGGCTCCTGTTCATGATTTAATTTGCATGAATTTTCTGGGATCAATCCTACCATGTAAATTATGTTCCCTAATTTTTCAGTGTATACTATGTTGAAATACCATTCACTTGGTTACCAGACTCAGTTGACTTCATGGAGAAACAATAAAAAGTAGAAGATAAACTTTTGTCTCCAAAATCCTAAAAGTGCAGTTTAGTTTTCTATACTCAGTGTACTTATCTTCAGATTTTTTTTTTAAGTTAAAAAAAAAAAAAACAGCACACAAAATGTTTTGTCTCTGACACTGTGTGAATGTAAATTATTGGGAAAATCCTCCTTGACAAAATACCTACTCACATTATAAAATATAGGAAATACCCTACATGTCTTTAGAAGAAATTGAGTGAAATCACTAGGGTCCTGTAAGAAAAGAGAAGAATAAAAAGCTATGACTTTTCTGGGAGGTAATTTTTACTCTATATGAAGTTTGGGGTTTGGATTTCATTGTTGCCATGATGACAAAAAGGAAAGCTTGAGCCCATCCATGAGACGGAAACTTGAAACTGAGGCCCTTATTTAGAGCCCAGAACATTAACATTAACTATATAAATATATATATAGAAAATTAAATTTAAAAATCGTTAGCAAGAAAAGACATTAAGAAATGTAGGAAGGTTTTCTGACTCAGCCTGAGGCATGCATTGCTTTGAGTTACATTTAAAAAAATCTCTGTCATCTGCTCTTTAAAAAATTTTTTTAGTATTAAGCACTTTTAGTGTAATGTATCTAAGGGTGTATCTTTCTTTGCACTGATTCTTCTTTGTGTTCAGAGAGCCTCTGCATCTTTGGGCTAATATCTTTAATCATCTTTGAAAAATTCTCAGCTATACTCTTTTCAAATATTATTCATTTATGTCATCACTCCTCTTCTTCTGGGTTTCAGATGAATTTATATTAGAACCTACCATGACTTCACGTATGGGTCTTGCCTTCCTCATTGTTTGCATTTTCCATGTCTTTTCACTCTCTGCTTCAACCTGGATTTTTTTTTTCCAGCCTAATTTCCAATTCAACAATTGTCTTCTTACACATGTTGAAACTGTTTTTATTTATTTTATTTATTTATTTATTTTGAGTTGGAGTCTCACTCTGTCGCCCAGACTGGAGTGCAGTGGCCGCTCCCGGCCACTGCAGCCTTGACTTGCTGGGCTCCAGCGACCCTTCTGCCTCAGCCTTCCAAGTAGCTGGAACTACAGGCGCGTGCTACCACGCCCGGCTAACTTTTTAATTTTTATTGTAGAGATGAGGTCTCGCCAGGTTGCCCAGGAGGGTCTCAGACCCGTAGGTTCAGGCAATCCACCCACCTCAGCCTCCAAAGTGCGGGATTACAGGTTGAGCCACTGAGCCCGGCTGAAACTATTTTAAAATCTATCCACTGAGCTACTCATTATTTTATTTTAGTTTTTATATTTTCCATTTAAAATACTTTTAGTTCTCAAGTCTCTGCTAAAATTGCCAGCTTTCACTTCTAAAAAAATTAATAAAAAATGTAAAAACCCATATCTGATGGAATTTTTGGTTCTGACATGATTTGTCTTTTACCCACCTAGTTGTTTCATCTAGTTACATAGAAAAATTTAGAGAGATAATTTGAAACTCTGGAAAATATATCTTATTCCAGAAGTGATTCATATTGCTTCTGGAAAACAATTATGTGGCTATCAACATCATAAATGAACCCGGAATTTCAATGACTCAAAGCTAGATAATATTATTTTGAGGGCTAGTATAATTTCTGTAAACTTTTGCTTCCAAATAGTCATTTTTCAGTGTTCTGGAAAACCTGGATATTTAATACAAACCTTTCCACATAGGATGGCCTATAACTGTATCCTCAAACTCATTAACATATAAAAATCTTTGTTCAGTTTCTTAATTTCTCATTTTCTATCTTTACAATTGGCAGATTCATATATTTTCTATGTTTTCCACTTATTACAATGTAAGGAATGGTTTAAAACTTTCTATTCCATTAAAAAAAGTAGCATACATTTTTAACTTATCACTATCATTTAAAGTAATTTATAGTTTACATTTTTATCTTACTCATAAACTCTCCTCTCCAAAAGATGTATTTAATAAAGTCAGAGATTTTGTACTATTTGTACAATATATGTAGATAATGATGAGGCATCATTATGGACATGTTGGAGACTTCTGGACATGTAAGACTTTTCTTCCCCACTTGCATTGAAGACAGATGTTCCCTTGTTACCTATTTTGCTCAATATAAGATGAACATAAATGACATGGTTGACTTCTAGATAAGAATGTGATGGGTCTGAATTCAGCGTTCTTGGTTCTCTTTGCCCCTGTTGCAATTAAATATCAGTATGTGAAATGGTGACTCTGGTTTTCAGAGTGACCACTCTACATGTTGTAAGACATGTAACATGAACAAAAATCAATCATTTTGGTTATAATTCTTTAATATTTTCAAAATGTTGAATATTATTGCATAACCACTCCTGATGACTATAACTTCAGTGTCTGATAAAGTGCTGAAATCTTGTATGTGTTTGGTAAACATTTGTTGAATGAATACATAAATGAATGAATGATTACATCTAGCACTTATTATGTAGCATGCATGGTGCTATGCATTTTACTTATATTATTTTATATAATCATTTGAAAAATCCTCTAAGATGCACATTACTATCTACATTTTGTTTATTTAAAAACCTGAAGTTCAAATGGCAATTTGCTTAGGATATCAAAAATTCAGACCCAGACCCCATTACTCAAATGTGAGAGTGCTATTAAATATGTTTATAACAGGAATTAGTACTATATTAAGTATTATTGCAAGTATCAAGTAAAATCAAGTACTTCTGGGAGGTATAAAACAGTATTAAAGGACATACTTACAATTTACTGTATCATCTTTTTTTTTTTTTTTTTTTGAGTTG
>NW_007252040.1:92011-98784 GCF_000164805.1 Carlito syrichta
TCCTTCCACCTCAGCCTTCCAAGTAGCTGGAATTACAGGCATGCGCCACCATGCCCGGCTAATTTTTTGATTTATTGTAGAGACGAAGTCTCACCGAGTTGCCCAGACCAGTCTCAAACCCTGGGCTCAGGCAATCCTCTCACCTTGGCTTCCCAAAGTGCTGGGATTATAGGCTTGAGTCACCGTGCCTGGCCCACTGTATCATCTTTAAGAGTGCATTCATAGAAAGCAAGGTGGCAAGACTCTTGTCAGTAACCAAGAAACTAGATCTCCACTTGAAATTACATTCAGTTGAGTACATGGGAATAAGTACTATATCAGACACCATATTTTAGAGAAGGAGTCATGAAATTTCTCCTTTTGGTGACATAAAGTATCTAGAAATTCCACGGAACTCAGAGGGACTCCAGTTACACAACAATCTTACCTTTTAGGTACAATATGTATATCATTTGTTGACTTAATGCAATTCTCAAAGTAGCAGAGAAATCCCTATCCCTTGTTCTTACCTTTTTTTTTTTTTTTGACTGAAGGACAAGTTCATAAAAGGAAGATATAAACTCAATGCATTACCCTTAAAATATTGTTAATGACAAAACAAGAGTAAAAAGCATTTTTTTATCTCCAATGAAGTTTTGCCTTGATCAGAATCAGAATGGAGAATATGCTTTCCTAAAATGAAGGGGTGAGGGAAAGCTCAGTTCAATGCAAACGATAGTCACTTTTTCTATTGCAATATTAGTCACAAATTAAAGGGATACTTTGTTTTAGTATTAGCTTCTATAAAAAGCTTAAGTGATGAAGCAAGGCATGGTGGCTCACATCTGTGATCCCAAAGCTCTGAGTGGCTGAGGAGGTAGGATTTCTTGATACCAGAAGTTTGAGACCAGCCTGGGCAACATATAGAGAGCCCTGTCTTTACAAAAAATAAAAACTAAAAAATTGCCAGGCATGCCGGTGTGCCTGTAGTTTCAGCTATTCAGGAGACTGAAACCAAAGGATCCTTTGATCCCAGGAGTTTGAGGCTGGGTGAATTATGATGACACCACTGTATTTCAGCCTGAGTGACAGAACAACACACCATTTCTAAATAAATGAATAATAAAATTGCAAATGCCAAGAATTATATAAAATGCTTATTCTATTTCTGAATATTTTGACTCTACATTTCTGGTTCAGTTCAAAGATCTTAAAAAGCTAAAAGCTGGCTGGGCTCACTGGCTCAGCCTGTAATCCTAGCACTTTGGGAGGCCGAGGTGAGTGGATTGCCTAAGTCCACAGGTTGCAGACCAGCATGGGCAACTTGGCAAGACCTGTCTCTACAATAAATACAAAATTAGCTGGGCCTGGTAATGCCACCTGTATTTCCAGCTACTTGGAAGGCAGTGACAGATCACTGATGCCCAGCAGGTCGACACTGAGGTGGCAGTGAGCATGCCACTGCGTTCTAGCCTGGGGGATGGAATGAGACTCCAACTCAAAAAAAAGAAAAAGAAAAAGAAAAAAAAAGCTAAAAGCTCTTGTGACAAAAAATAAAGTTTTCAATATTTTCCTAACATTTTTACCAAGAAAGTCATAATTTCGGTGTTTTTATTTGCATACATTTTTTAGATCAATAATATTTTTATGAAATTTGCTGGAAGTAATATTAGTATTTGATCTCTAAGGAATCTTGAAAAAATGAATGTCAAAATGCTGGAAAAAATCCATCATTATGAATTTTTGGAAAATGATTTTTCTTCTCAACGAATATACAGAATAATGGCATTGGATAATCCTTATTATTAAGAATTTTTTGACAAATATATTTGCATGGCAAACTCCATATTTTGAATCCAAATCTATTGAAAAGGTTGTCTTTTTATATTAAATTTGAACTGTTGAAAATTGGAATAAAGGATTCCAATTTTTCACTGTAATATTTTTCGGGCTATAATTATTTTTTAAATGATGCAAAATCAGATACTTTGTAATGGATGTTATTTAGTCCTAAGTATTTCTTAGTGTGTTGAGAGCTAAGTAATATGTTCAGTGAGGGTTTGGTTTGGCAGTGTAGGACTTATGGATATCAGAAAAAATTATCAGTCATGACCAAGTTCAAAATGAGAGAACTAAGCATTAGGGTCTGCTCAAATTATGAAAAGGAAAAAATACATTAAAATATGTGAATATTAGAGAAGATTTTAAGAAGAATTTAAACCTAACATGAAAGATAACAAAATGGTAGAATTTAAAAACAAAACAAAACAAAAAAACTAATATTGGATAAAGACTTCTTAGAAAAGTGAGAGTTTTGAGACAAAATTAAGAGTTAGCAGTAAATATACCATAGTCAGAGGAAAATGGATGGACCATTTTAAGTACTGTGAAGGATTTGTGAAGAGGAAGCCTCGAATGTGGGATTTTACAGAACATTTAAGCAATATTCTAAGGGGCCTAAAATATCAAAAACTGGACTTCCTTTTTTTTAAGTAAGAGGAGTCATTGAAATATTTTTGTAATGTCAAAATAGCCTAGCCAATAAATGAATTTATTAGATTAACACTTATTAAGGGACTCCTATATTTCAGGCATTGTGTTTAGGGACAGTTATGCAATTAAGAATACATTCTCATGTTTAATATTGTTTTGTCCCCAAAATGATGGCAACCATCTAAATCCAAATATCTTTACATATCTTTCCCCCCAAAAGAAAGGAAGGAGTCTATTCATATTAATGATGAGAGCAAGTAACATAATCCATAACCTATGCATGCAAATTTGCTAGGAGACAAAAAGTACAACAAATGCCAAATTACAAAAATCTGGTGAAGCCCAAATTACCAGAGAATCAACAGACATCCACTCTACCTAAAAGGACAGAGGGAGATGGGAACTAGGAGTACCATAACAGAAGTAAAATCACCCCCAGAACCCTGTTGTCTGATTGAACAAAGTGCTAGTTACCTGTGGAATAGAAAGGAAGGGGTTTAGAAGTACATGCGATCATAGGTAATTGCCTTTAAAATGCATCACTTCAGGGAGATAAAGGCAGCAACCAGGAAAGAGGAGGTGTGTGATGAAACATTTAAGAGAAGGAAATGTCTCTGATTTCTAGTGGTAACAAATTCACAGAAACTACTAACACTACTGTGATTTGTTGTCTTCCATTATAACTTAAGGAGATGATAAATTTCAATTAGATATTAGTGAAAAATATATTCATACAAGTTCACAGATCCCGTGTGTGTGTTTATATGTGTGCAAGTGTGCATATCCATTAAAAAGTTTACAAAAACAAAACTGGTCACCTAGTATAAGAGTTTAAACAGTAAGACTTTTCAAAGAAAATGTAGAAAAAAATATCTGAGATTTTGCATTAGGCAGCTATCTCTTATATGTCACTAAATCACCATTCATACTTTCTAAAAAATTGATAAACTGGACCTTATCAAAACTCAAAACTATTTAGCTTCAAAAAACTCCATTAAACATGAAAAAACAACAGACTGGAAGAATAGTGTTTGCAAAAGACATAGAAGGACTTATATCCAGACTACACAAATAAATCTTATACTTCAATAAAAAAGGAAACAACACAATTAACAAATAGACAAATTATTCAAATAAACTTTTCACCAAAGAAGATATACAAATAAATATTAATCACATAGAAAGTTATTCAGCATCTTAACCATTAGGAAAATGCAAATTAAAGCTACAGTGAGACACCATTTCAAATCCATTAGAACAAGCATAGTAACAATAATAAAATAAACAATAATAAATGTTGGACAGCAAACAGAGTTCTTTATGCCTTGCTCATGGAAACGTAAATGGGTGCATCACTTTATAAAACATTTCGACAGTTCCTCTAAATGTTGAACATAAATTTGCCACATAATACAGCATTTCTACTCAAGTTATCTACTTAAGAGAAACTAAAATGTATATCCACATAAAAATTGTACATAGTTGTTCACAGCAGCATTCATTCAAAATGACCAAAACTGGACAAAATATAAATGTTCATTAACTAGTGAAAGCTTAGACAGGATATAGTATTTGCAGACAATAAAACACTATTCAGCAATCTGAAGGAAGGTATTAAGGATGTACACTACCATATAAGCAAGTCTCAAAATTATGTTCATTTAAAGAATCCAGACATGAGACCACGTATTGTATAATTTAATCTATATGAAATATCTGGAAAAGTCAAAGCTACAGAGACAAAAAATTAGTGACAGTCTAGAGTAGGCAAAGCCTCCGTAGCATGGACATTAACAAATGTGCAAAAGCTATGTTATTGGGCGATAAAGTGTTCTAAAACTGATTTATGGTTATAGTGACACAATTTGATAAATTTACTAAAATATCATTGAATCGGACACTGGAAGAGAATGAATTATATTACATACACAACATGCGAAAGTGTTGATAAAAATATTTTAGAAATTTAAAAAAAGATTACATTTATGTTGGTAGGTGGAAATGATGAAATTGCAGTGTTTAAGACAAGACTTTTCTGTAGATACTTTCTACATAGTTTTTACTTTTGAATCATATAAAATGCTTCACCTACTCAAAAATTAGGTAAGACTGACCGTGACCACCATATATGCTACTTATGCAAAGTTGTAATATTGTCTTTTTCAGTTTGCTAGTCTTTTGTTTATGTATTTTATTCTCCTTTTGATGAAATTTCAGGGGATTTATGCATTTTTTGATAGTTGCACAACTAGTTAATATTTACTTTTTGAAACATCTTACAAAGTTTTATTTAGCATTATTTATTTTAAGAAAACACAACTTATTTTACTACTTTTCCCCACTGTGTCTTGTGAATAAAATGTTATTGGTAGTTCAAGGGACAATAGAATGGAAGTATATATCCACATATCATAAATATTCTCCAATTTTACCTCTCTTTTCAAAACACTTCTGCAAGGTCCCAAGTTTTTCAGTTAGAATATTTCAGTTTGAAAGTACAATATGACTTTTGAAAATCTTCTAGAGACAAAATATAATTCAGAGTATATCTGGTCTGATCTTCAAATTTTAAACGTTGTATTTTTAATCAAGTTAGAAGGACCTACAATTACCTTTTTTTTCTGGTGTAAAATTGAAAATAAAAGAATACATATATGCCCTAATTCTATTCTGGGTTTACTGTAGCCAAGAAAAGGGAGAAAAAGAAGACAACACTGAGTACTGTACCTGAAATTTAAAAATGTATGTGTGTGTGTGTGTGTGTGTGTGTGTGTGTGTGTGTTGAGTGATGTTTATGGGGGCAAACAAAAGAAAAGAAAACAATGTTATCAAAGAAAAGCATTGCCTCTCACCATAGTGTCCAAGTGCTTAAGATGATAATGTCTTTTTCCTATAAAATTGTTAGAAAGGGATAAATATATAATTTTCTTGAATGTTATAAAAGAAGTAACACTATAAAAATATGTATAGGAAACTAGATTTTTTAGTCTCATTTTTATTTTCCATAAGCCAGTAGTAGTTCTATGCAAATGATACCCTCTGAGAAGTATTCAATTCCTCTGGGATTATTTTTTTAAAACCTCTAGAAAATATTTGTAAGGAAGTTGAGAAAGGGGATGAAATCATAGTGACCTCTTTATATTAAGTACTATTTAAAACATTTTCTCATATAATTTTGTTATAGATTACATATTCATAACGTTGGAAAGACAGCAGTTAACATCTTTGAAACCCAACTCCTCATTCCTAATCTGGTACAGGGTACATAACATTTGGGCTACAGAATTAAACACTTAAGCTGGACTAGTTCAACCATGTTCTTCACTTAATAAGCAAGAACATTTTATTTTGCACAAGATAGAAAGCTCCAAATGAACTAGTATTTTGTTAGACTTATTTATTTATTTATTTATTTTATTTATTTATTTTAGTCGGAGTCTCACTCTGTCGCCCAGACTGGAGTGCAGTGGCCGCTCCCACCCCAGCCTCGACCTGCTGGGCTCCGGCGATCCTTCCACCTCAGTCTTCAGAGTAGCCGGAACTACAGGCGCGCGATACCACGCCCGGCTGATTTTTTTATTTATTATAGAGATGAGGTCTCGCTGCCCAGGCGGGTCTCGAACCCGCGGGCTCAGGCAATCCACTCACCTCAGCCTCCCAAAGGCACCGGGATTACAGACTGAGCCACCGAGCCCGACACGTAAACTGTTTTTTAAGGTGTTTCAAAGCAATGGAGCTGTTGTATAGTTACTGCTAGAGTGCAAGTTGTGTAGTCACTTAGGATGAACCCCCTCTGAAGGTAAGCATAATTTATTTTATAATGTGTTCGGTACTTCATCTATGAGATAAATAAAAAACTTATTATTTAAAAGTAATATGAAGGATACAGGTGAAAATATTAAGTCACAAGGAGCAAAACCTAAGTTTTGCCCAGAGTGGTAATAATGAAATGACAACAAAAGTCTGGATTGCATTTTAATGTCTTCTGAAACCGAGTCTATATTTCTAAGCAGGAGGAAATTTATAGTAAAAATATTTCTATAATATTAATATGTATGAATAAAATGCCCATGGCATTGAATGCCCTTTTTTGTGCATCTCATTTTTATTTTTATTTTTTGAGTTGGAGTCTCACTCTGTCACCCAGACTGGGGTGCAGTGGCCGCTGCCGGCCACCGCAGCCTCGACCCGCTGGGCTCCGGCGATCCTTCCGCCTCAGCCTTCCAAGTATCCGGAACTACAGGCATCCGCTACCACGCCCGGCTGATTTTTTGATTTATTGTAGAGATGATGTCGCGCTG
>NW_007252040.1:98804-137654 GCF_000164805.1 Carlito syrichta
GCGGGTCTCGAACCCGCGGGCTCAGGCAATCCATTCACCTCAGCCTCCCAAAGGCGCGGGATTACAGGCTGAGCCACCGAGCCCAGCTTTGTTAGATTTTTAATCCAATAATTTGGATTGATGGCTAGTCTATTTTTAGTTCTAAATTTTCCCAGTGTTTAAAGGGTGCTTCGTTATGGAGGGAATGGTTTACTGTCTCAGCAAGAAGAGCTCTCCAATACAGGTAAGATGTGCTTGCTATCTCTGGAAGTCTGAAGATGCTAGGTTGATAGTCACATATTATAGCCATTATGTGGTCAATTTTCTGTCAGTGATTTAAGGTCAGAAGGACCTGAGGACCACACGGGTCCAAGTAAATCTATCTGCAGCACAGAAGAACCCCCTAGACATTTATCATTGATGCCACAAATGCATGCTACTTCAACTCCACACCTTCCCCCTAAGATAGAATTATCCTTTTATAAAATTCTTTTGTGACGGGCTCGGTGGCCCAGCCTGTAATCCCGCGCCTTTGGGAGGCTGAGGTGAGTGGATTGCCTGAGCCCGCAGGTTCGAGACCCGCCTGGGCAACTTGGCGAGACCTCATCTCTACAATAAAATCAAAAATTAGCCGGGCGTGGTAGCGCGCGCCTGTAGTTTCGGCTACTCGGAAGGCTGAGGCGGAAGGATCGCCGGAGCCCAGCAGGTCGAGGCTGCGGTGGCCGGGAGCGGCCACTGCACTCCAGTCTGGGCGACAGAGTGAGACTCCAACTCAAAAAAATTTTTAAAAAAATTCTTTTGTAACCCCTTTCAATTTTTTTCATATGATTTCAACAGGCAGAATTGACTTTACACCACATCCATCACCCCTTACCACCACCACCACCACTTTCAAATTAAAATAAGATATATATATATATATATATAAAATATATATAAAATAAATAGTAGCTAATAGCAAACAGCTAATAAATAGCAGGAAGGTCATCAACTTTCTCTCCCAGTGTCTTTTCTCCCAAACAGCATTTGTGAGATTAGCTATAATGTGCTTTAATATATTCAAATAATGCATTATGGGAATAAAAGATAAACAGTCTACAATGTTTTATTAATGTAAATCACAGTTTCTAAAGCCTCCTCATTCAATTTTATTTTAATTGCAAATCTGTTTTTTCTTAACACAAAGTTTTAAAAAAAATTTTAAGTACCTATGCTCCTTAAGATTTTTTACTAGCCTTATAGTTATAATTTCCTAATAATAATTTCCTAATTTTATAATAGTTTTTCTATGATACATTGGTGATCCCTTAAATGCACAATTTGTTATGAAGAATAATTTACAAGAAGAAATATAACTTTAAAAAAGATTATTCTATAGCTATGCAAATATTGTTAGAAATACATTAAAGCAAAAAAACCCAAAGGCTAAAAGATATCACTACCCAATGTTAAATCTTTCACAAACTATTAGCAGATGATTGACAAAATAAAATTTAATCTCAAAGACCCTGGAAAAGCATTTCCTACATATTATTATATATTTCACTAGATATTAGCTTTGTTTTGAGATATAACTTGATAGAGAACATTTTAATATCATGCATGTTGCCCCATAATGTAAAAATTGAAGTTCTATTTATAATTAGATAATACTATTGGATATGTATGAGTAAAAATACTGATGTTATTAGCACTCCCAGTATACACGTAATAAATTTTGTGTATCAAAGTGATAAGCTGTTTTTTAAGGTGTTCAAAGCAATGGAGCTGTTGTATAGTTACTGCTAGAGTGCAAGTTGTTTAGTCACTTAGGATGAATGCCCTCTGAAGGTAAACATAATTTATTTTATAATGTGTTCAGTACTTCATCTATGAGATAAATAAAAAACTTATTATTTAAAAGTAATATGAAGGATACAGGTGAAAATATTAAGTCACAAGGAGCAAAACCTAAGTTTTGCCCAGAGTGGTAATAATGAAATGACAACAAAAGTCTGGATTGCATTTTAATATGTCTTCTGAAACCGAGTCTATATTTCTAAGCAGGAGGAAATTTATAGTAAAAATATTTCTATAATATTAATATCTATGAATAAAATGCCCATAGCATTGAATGCCCTTTTTGTGCATCTCATTTTTTTTTTTTTTTTTTTTTTCTTTTTTTTTTGAGTTGGAGTCTCACTCTGTTGCCCAGACTGGACTCGACCTGCTGGACTCTGGCAATCCTTCCACCTCTGCCTTCCGAGTAGCCGGAATTACAGGCATGCGCTACCACGCCCAGCTGATTTTTTGATTTATTGTAGAGATGAGGTCTCGCTGCCCAGGCGGGTCTCGAACCTGCGGGAAGAGGCAATTCACTCACCTCAGCCTCCCAAAGGCGCAAGATTACAGGCTGAGCTACCGAGCCCGGCCATCTCATTTTTAAAATCTGCGTTTTAGTAATTTATTCACCAGTCATATGAGTCAATATTCACATGAACTACATATTCTCGAGCAAAGCATTTCACCTGCGTTTATATTGTCCTTAAAACAATTCTATAGGATATATAGAATAGATTATTTTTTTGCTTAATTTTTCATTTCAGGAAACCCAAGTGCACAAAATTTAAATCCTTTGATGCAAGTATCGAAGTAAGTGACTAAGGAAACAGGGAAGGAAACCTGGAGTTTTGAATTCAGCTTTGTGTGATTCACATTGGATTCATTACACCCCACGTGGTTTGAGGCTCGCTCTCTTACGTGAGTGAATGAATTTCTCAACTTACTACACTTACAGTCTTGCAGGTTGAAAGCGGTTAATGGATATGCAGTTGAGAAGAACCTGATGGGCACAGTGATGCCGTGTCAACACGTCTAGACAAAAGTCAGTATCCTGGGTCATGTTCTGGCCCCAGGTAATAAAAGTACGAACTTCCCCTTTGTGGGCTTCAGAGTCTTCAAATATAAGGCCAGTCATAATTGTAAAAATCACATGAGATCACAGTTTTGAAATCTATAAGTAGGAGCCATAAGCAGCACGGATAAAATCAGTAATACCAGCACTGGTCTTTATTTCAAGTTTAGCCTGTAACCACCACTATGCTGGCCAATCTTTTAGACCTTATTTTTGAGGTACACATTTCTACCCTCAGTCTTTGTATTTTTTTCTTAGAATTACAGCAACAGGAAACTTTCTAAAATAATATGAAGAGGAGAAGAGGAGCTTAGAGCCTAAATCTGGAATTTGGGACCATTTCATGGGGACATGCAATTTCAGGATATTTCTTACTCAGTAATCTTGTGTTTTTGGCAAGTCCCTAAAAAATACTAAGATGCAAGCATAGCTCAAATAGTTTAAAACCTCGTTTTTTAAAATATTGATTACTGTTTCTTAGCACAGGCACAGCAGTATTTTTGTTCTGACTTGACAAAAATATTAAATTGATGCTAATTTTATGCCGAAAACATTTTTGTCTGTACTGGATAGCCCTATACGCAGTAGGTGGTGCTCTTGAGCTATTCTTTCTATGGTTCAGAACTCTGGGATTCAGCTACTGTTTGGTAGATGGCAAATCCCCCTGTAAATACCATGGGGGGAAAAGCTAGCTAACTCAAGAAAATGGAGATTATGATATTGCTTTAAAGTTCTCTAAATGTTAATGCTGTGTTTTTTAAGGTATTCAGGAAATATGAAATTATACAGATGGTCTCTTCTATTGAAGAAAATAACTCATATGTTTCTCCTTCAATTTCCCTCATTCAAGATCTATGCGTGGCATAGGGAGTTTAGAATTCTCTTGAGGATAAAGAACTAGAAAATATCAAGCTATTCATTGACAGTCTTATCTATTTTATTTTTTCTGTCATCATATGCTTGACTGTGATAAGAAAGATGGAAGTTAATGAATTGCGAATCACACTGTTAACATTTGAAATTTTACCAGGTCAGGTGGATATTTTGCCTTTATTAGACCAACACTCACTTTGCACAGTGATTGCTATTCATAGCTGGAAATCACAGCCAGGCTAGGTTGAGGTTAAATCACTTTAGGTTTTATATCTAAAATTTTTTTTATATTTAGAAGACAGAAAATGACTTCACATTTTCTCTGCACTTGCAGGTTATTTTAAAAACATAGAACTGTTTGTGTGTTTTGCTGCACTCCACTCCTTTCTTTATGTGACAGTAGCAGGCAGTGGTGGGGTTCCCTATGTTTAGTTGCTAAAGTTTCATACCAGAATTGTATGACCTATTAAATGTCAGAAAGTTTCTGCCAAAACAATTAAAGCCAAAGCACTAAATAGAACAAAACTAATTCAAACAATAAACAAATAAACAAACACATCCAATCACCAAGTCAGGGGGCCCAGAGTTAACTTCAGAAACCAGACAGTTAATAAAGATGAGTGGAATCATATCAGTGTAGTGAAACAAATCATGAGCATATACAGAAATGAAGGCTTCCTGTGTACCTGACAGTATTTATTATCTAAAATTTTAATTGAATAAGCAGACAAAATGTATCTGGCCACAATCTAACACTGAAAGTGTGTTTGCAGCTCCTGCAGCAAGGTTAGGAGAATCTGGATTCTGTCCTGGCCTTTCTCATAGAAACCACAGATGGTTTCCTTTCTTGTGCCTCTGAAGTTATTTCATAATAAACCAGAGTCTTCTAGTGTTCATAAGAAAGTAAATGTTATTTATATGAATTGGTTGCTTCATCACTTATTCTGGTAATTTCTAGCTTTCTCTTAGATATCAAAATCCTGTTTACTAGAGTTTAGAAGAGTGCTGGACGAAGTCTGCTGTTTCTAAACATAAAGAGAACATCTTAGAAATGAAAGAAAACAGAATACTCATACCAACGTTCATCTTTTGGTTTAAGAGTCTAAGTTTCAGCTGGGATAGATGGCTAAAAGACAATTTTTTAAAATGTCTGGAGCATTTGTTTCTTAACTTTATACCTATGTTTATTGCCAGTCTTGCAGTTATATGCCAAAAACAAAACGTATCTACATTCTTTCCTATTCTGCTACTTTTCAAGACAGCAGTTCCATGCAAAAATAACCACACAGGTGTATACAGTTGGTGAAGTCATTATATTCCACTAAATAGCTTCAATGTGGTAATTTACATACAACCAAGGCAGCACTTACCTATAGTGACACTAACATAACATTACTTGCTGTGCCAGCAGTTTCATTAAACTTGAACTTGATCTTTTTAGGTAGAAAGACTTCCTATCAAGGCAGAGGATTATGTCTTCTGGAAATAGTCAGACTGTATATAGACTTTGTTGTAGCAGGTTCATTTGTAAGGTCAAACAATCTCAGTACTCACTGGAAGATGATATTGAATAAAAGTCCTTCGAACTCAGATATTTAGTTAAAATTCCACACAGAATATTTCAAATTTAATGATGTAATTATATGTTTGAAATATTGCAGATTCTGTGATGCATCCCAATGTCTTTCATTTGTAGAGAACACTAGGATTCCACTTCATGATCAGCTACTCTTGTGAATGAGAGACACTCTGAGGTAAAGTTAGCTGTAGTTCAGAGCAACTGATGAAATGACTCCTTTTTTCTTAGCTCACTCCTTCACTTAAATAACACTCTGCACTTGAAAGTAATAGCATATGCATCATTGCATTATCCTTTTATTTACTTATTCAAGCAATTGTGAACATTTTAAGAAATGTATATACTAAGCACTTACTTGAGTCTGGATGACAACAAAAGATTTATTTATGGAATAATCATCATATGTAGACTGTGCAAAGGTGTCAATAATTGTTCACTATAAATTAAAATAAATTTGAGGTAGAAATAAATAAGAAAAAAATACATGGTTCAAGTAGCAATTATAGAATAAAAATCTTTATTTGAGTGTGAAGAGGAAGAAGTGGCTATCATTTACCAGAAAATTAGAGAATGTTTCTCAAAGAAAGTGATATTTGAAGACCCACAAACTCTGATCAATAAGGACAAAGTAAGTCATTCCAACTTCCTTAAAAATCAGAGTACAGGTTACTTCGTTTGATGTTGTATATGCTCTATCAACCCACAGCTTTTATCAGGAAGATCATTAATGCCATCTACTAAGCAATTTTCTTTTTAGCACATAATAAAGAGTATTAGAAGAAGGATGTGTATTTTTATATAGAAGAAATGGAGGAAAATTATTTTCAGCAGAAGACAACTAACGAACAATAACAAAAAGCTGTTAAATACAGCTACTTTGTAGTGGCCAGGTTTGTGATTTAGGTCTTGAACCAAATGGTTTGATTCTAAGTAGATTAGAATAGACTGAGCTGGGCGCATTGGCTCAAGCCTGTAATCCCTGCACTTTGGGAGGCTGAGGCGAGAGGAATGCCTGAGCTAAGACCAGCCTGAGCAACATGGCAAGGCCTCATCTCTACAATAAATTTAAAAAATAGCTGGGCATGATGGCACATGCCTGTGGTTCCAACTACTTGGAAGGCTGAGGTGGAAGGATCTCCTGAGCCCAGCAGGTTGAGACTGTGGTGGTCATGAGCGTGCCACTGCACTCCAGCCTGGGCAACAGAATGAGACTCGGACTCAAAAAAAAATAAAATAAAAAAAGAATAGACTGAAGTATTTCCTGGTGGGAATGTCTATCAGTCTCTCCCATGGCCCACCACATTTCAACCTACTCTTTAAAGCTTTAGGGTTCCCTTTATCTTGTTTCCCCCCATTTTCCTGAATAAAATCTTAACTCTTACTCTCCAGTTTGTTTTTCAATATGTTAAGATGCTGCAATTTGACAATGTCTGCAGATATCCAATATTTTTGACCCAATAATAACCTAGGATAAATTGTCAAAGATAAGCAAAAGTTACTTTGTTGTTATTTATTAGTGTCACAAACAAGAAACTTGAATTGTGCAACTCATAGTTTTTGGTAAATTGTTGTACATTTCTGGGGTGGAATATCATACAGATGCTGCTAGCTTTTAGAAAAATACCCAATAAAAGTATTTTTAAAGTTCCATTTATTAAAGAGAATATAATTCAAGTGTTAGCTGTGCTTGTTATTGAATGGAGGGCTCATGTATGAATTTAGATTTCTATCTTAATGCTTTGCTACAATTTATAAATTTTTTTGCAACAAACTGTTTCTTCAATCTGAATATGCAGAGAATAAATGCTATCACATTTATGCATCTGATTTTGTGTAGCTGTCCATCTGATTTTAACTAGTGTCAGATACTGCCTTTAGCTATGGAAATTTTGTTAGTACTTGGCTGATAAAAGGTGATAGTGTTAGCATGGAGTCTGTAGTACCTGCCTTTTTATCCTTGAGAGCATACCACTTATGTCTTCAGATCTCCAATTAAGATCTTGGTCCAAGATAACATGTCCTAATTATTCATCTATGACTTTTAACTGCAACCTTTACCTGTACTAAACAAAACAAAACCCTCCTGTACTGAGTACAAACTGTGTGTAAGGAGCTCTACACATATAAACAAGTATCTTATGGAAAAGGTGTCATTAGCTCCTTTTAAAATGATCATTATACTGAAGTTCTTGCAAATAAACTAGTCCAAAGGTATTTAAGTATAACTAGGTACCCAACCCAAATTTATCGACTTCCAAAGGGCTCATTTTATCCTCAGGACAAATACTCTATTTAAATAGTGTTCTGGGAAACAGTAAATGTCTTTATAGTTTTGAATCCTTACATTTATTAGTCACTTCATATTTCTCTGCTTATGGAAAAAAGTGTGGACTTATCCAGACACAATGAGAACCAGATAATCACCACCACCATCCCAAATATTGCACATACTACAATCTCTCTTTCTGGATCAAAATTATACTTAATTTGTTTTAAATTGTTGGTAACAAACAAAGAGAAAAACTGCAAATCAACCAGCTCAAACAAGGCATTAGATTTATGGTTAACTTGTATCAGTGCCTCTCATTAAGAATTTATGAATGTATTTATTAAAATAGCATCAAAATGCCCTTGCCATTTTGAAACAATTTACTACTGTGGGTGTAAAAAGCTGAAGGTGCTTAAATTAATGTGCTTATATGTGAAGAGAGAAATATCATCTTCTGAGTGGTGATTTTGTTTTTACAAGTTTGAGAAGAACTTAGACAGTTTAAAGTAATCACTAGTAGAACTGGAAAAGTATATTACTTGGAACTCTGAAGAATTTTTATGTTACAGTAAATACCCAGATACATTTACAGACTACAAATTATAGAAAGATATCTCTACCTTTGTGTTTTGTTATTTTCTTCAATAAAATTTCATAATTCATGTATTGGAGATAAGCCAGATAATTATATTATTCTATTACTGAGTTTGACATTTTTTATCCTGGTGCAAAGGAGATCAGAATATTGAAAAAATGGTTGAAATGATATTTTACGAAGCTCCAATTGCATAAGAAGAAAAGTGACAAGTAGTATAGGCTTTCTATGCATACATTGGGCAGCATAGAGACTGGAGGGTCACTAAATTAACAAAATATATATACCCTTTGTTGGTTAAATGATACAAAATTTCAGTTAGAAGGAACAAATTTCAGAACGCTACTGTGCAACATGGTGACTATGGTTATTAACAATGTATTGTATTCTTAAAAATTGCTGAGAGTAAATTGTAGATTTTAAGTTTTCTCACCACAAAAACATGAAAAATAACTGTGGTAATGCTTATGTTAATTAGTTTGATTTAGCCATTCCATAATGCACACATATTTTGAAACATCTTGTACATAATACATAATTATCAGTAAAAGACTGATAATTATATATATATTTATGAAAAATAGAAGAATGATAAAATCTTGTGTCAACAATGAGAGATATTTGAGTTTAACATTTCTAGATAATGCCAGTTTATATGTAGCTAAATATAGTAGTCATTGATGCTGAGGATATAAATATGTTGAATAAATAGATGGTTATAACAATAACAAGATAATGACAATATTTGTGTTAAGAAGACACTATGAACTAAGTATTAGAGTCATCAGTAAAGTGTTTCAAATGTTAGTAGGTTTTCATCAATTGAATTAGGCATTGCTTCAGTGGAATTTGCTGCTCTAGATGTTATTTCCACATTTGAGCAAATCAATAGAACCTTCAGACTTGGTATTTAGGTATTATTATAGCAAGTACTTTCTTCTTGATATAGATTTAAATTTCTTTCTCTACCCACGATGCCTTTTCCAGCACCAACATCTACAAACATGTTCAATATCTTATGTTGCTCTATAATTTTTAGCAAAAACTTACTTCTTAGAAAATTCATTTAATAGCAAAATAATGTACTGATATTACCAATTGTCTCATCATTCCCAAGCTAGCCTTAACTTAGTTAATGTTCAAGTGTAGTAAAATGTACCTGGAAAAGCACCTCTCGGGTTCTTAATTTGAAACAACTGATGCATAGTAATTCTCTAGTACAATGTTATTATAGTGTTGGAAATTATACTACTATAATAAGATCATATTTTAGTAACAAATAACCTCAGAATCTTAACATAGATCAGATCTCAGAAACTTAACATAACAGTTATTTTCTTCTCTTACTATATGCTAGATAAAGGTGTGTGTGTGTGTGCGTGTGTGTGTGTGTGTGTGAGTGATAGAGGCTGTTCTACTCTACAGTCACATAACTTAGGAAACACAATCTGATGAAGATTCCAACATTTGAAATGCCAATGGTATGGTTATTACGGCAGAAGAGGAAACAGGTGAAGAGCAGGAATTTAGTTCACCTATGTTTTGGAATAGAAGTAGTACATAACATTTCACCCACGTCCCATTAGTCAGACTTATTTTTGTTGTTTCACTTAATGATGAGTGGAGGATGTTGAGAAATGTGGGTAAGCAGATGGAATATTTGAAGAGATATCTAGTCCCTGCCACAGGAGTTTTCCCTTTGGTACCCAAGAGGATTTTACAGACTATTATGCGCAAGTCACCATAATAAGATTTATTCTAGGTAGAGTTTGCATCTTTTTGTGTAAAGTAAGAATATAATTGTGAATGCAGATAAAATGCGTGTACAACTCAATCTTAGGACATGTTAGCCATAGAATTTGGGGTCCTGGAAGTTGACTTTTTTATTTATTTAATGATTTATAAATTCTAAATAGATTGTGGTTTCAGATGAGCAAATGACATGATCATTAGTTAGTAAATCTTATTTTGTTATGATGTAATTGTGTTCAAAAGATGAAGCAGCATGAGAAGAACTCTGACTTTTGGAGGTCAGCTCTGAGTCTATGTCCTCACCTTTAGAACATGGTCTCTGGTAATCTGTTCTATTCTTTACAGATATTCTTGATCTGACAATTGTTTTTCAACTCAATTGTTTCATCTTTCTAAAATAATAATCATATCGTTTATTTTAACCCTATTTTTCTCGATTCCATACCCTCTCATTTTCTTTAACCTATACTTATAACATCTTTCTTCACTCTGTTCTTTGGCAAAATATTGAAAAATGTGCATTTATGAGAGTATAGATGGAAAATTCTCAACACCCTCAAACTGCATCATGTTGTAGATGCTGCTATTAGAAAATGCTAGTCAAGAACCTACATTTCTAAATTGAGCCAAATGGATAGTGTCTGCTCTTTCAGGGAACTATAGCAATTTCCTTCAAGTTTTTGAGTTTGTAGTTAAGTCTTAGACCTTCAAAATATTCATAGCAAGCAACATATATTCCCATATTGTGCTGACTAGAAAACACAAACTGACAAAAAAATACATGTTTGGGATATATATTTGGTATTATAGAATGCATATGGTCTAATACACATTTTGTGAACAAATTCTCAGGGGTTCATATCCTACAAACTGGAAGCTTTTTGTCAGTGGGAACCTACTATATATCCCTGCTATCTTATTTCACTAAACAGAATTAAAAAGTGAATCTTCTTTCTTTTTTTTTTTTTTTAATTTTTTTTCTGTAAAAGTATAAAGCAAATCCAAATGTTCCAATAAGGAATTCAAATGAAGTAATTTTCCTAATCTTCTAAAATGTCACCACTTAATAGGCCTAACTGTATTTTCCTATTCTGAAAGCTAAGATCCTGGAAGGCAGAGACCACATGTACTTCTGTGTCTTACTTACCAGGATGCAGAAAGACGTGCAACAAGTTTGACTGAGTTATTTTAGAAGAGATACATATTTTCTAAATGAGATTTGGATAACAGCCGATGTCTAATCCTCAGTGACTGAAGATGCAAAGAATTGTCAGAAGAGTTTGGCTCATCAAGCTATAAAGTACAAAATTATTATGACATTCACTTGGCACATGTGAAACCAACAGAATTAAACCCTTAATTCTTAGTAGTCCTTCAGACAAGATCTGTTTCTAAGAGGCAAGCAGCAGTTATGTGAACCTGAAACATGCTACATGATTAGAATGACTTAAGGGCGAAATGATTTGAAGACAAATATCAGCAACTCATTACTTTGTTTTCATTTAATTTTTGGTAATTTCATGGCTGAAATATTACTTTCCAATTGAGTCTACTCATAAACAGAAAGCCACTTTATTTCTTTAAAGATTAAATATTGTTGTTTATATAGTCAGCAATGATGCTGTTATTATTTGTATTTATGCTAATTTTGATGTACCCAATTATAATGTACACGATAATAAATAATATCTTTCTTTTGCTCAAAAGATTCATAATTTTAAAAAATGAGACGTTTCAGCTCAACAATAAACCCTTTTTTATGGTCAATAAGGTACAAAAAAAGGACTATTTATTTTGTTTAGTGTTTATTACTCACAGTGCTTGATGTTCTCAAAAAAAAAAAAAGATTGTGTTAATAATAACAAGCACTCCATCATTGTTTATGACTGTTAAATACAAGCTGGTACCTGAAAAACCTGTATGCAAAAGAGAACAAAATATATCATTCTCTTTCAGAAAACATTAAGATGGGGTATAGGAGTCAAAATATCAAAATAAAGTCAAGAGATTTTCTTACCTTAAAACATTTTAAGTCTCAGTCTCTACAGTCTTTAGAGGTAGAAAAAATGTAACTACGTTTCATTAGCATCTGCCTGTTTATGTTAATGTCTCTATTTACATGAAAGAGTAGAATATCCTTGGTTTTTGTTTTAATTATTCAGTGTTGACTCATAAAAGTCAATTTTGCAATTCTTCAATTTAAAAGTTTATATTTTCTTTGGGACAAAATGTGTTTTATTTAAAGTTTTTACATAAATTTAATTCAGTAAATAAGCCAGTTTGATTCTGTGGCATGAGTGCCTCTTGCAAATTGTAGCACAGTCCTTGATATTACAGATACCCTAGTTTCAGAAGCATGAAATAGAAGTGTTTGCTCTTAAATGTTTCATGAAATATCACTAAAATGGCTTTAAAAACTAGAACAACTTAACTATCTTATTAAGAATTCTGTGACCTCATTTTGTTTCCCTTCAGATCCCATACATTGCTTTCTGCTACCCTTCCTGCAATGCCTGATTTTTTTCCCCAAGCTAACTAGAAATAAAGGTAATTCTTTCCTTAAAAAATTTCATTAGGTACACATGAAAGTTATAAGTAGAAAATACTATTTAGTGTCTCCTATGTGCAAAAACTGTCTTCAATGCTTGTCATACATAAAACAGAAAAGAATATTTGTCCTCATATAGATTGCATATCAGTTTGTGTAACAACACAGTAAGTGTATTATACAGTAAATTGAAAGAGGATAAGAACTAAGGAATAAGGAAAAAGAACAGAAAAAACACAGAGAAAAAGCGATTTGACATGCATGGTGGGTATCCAGGGTGCAAACTGCAGTTTTAAATAGGCTAGTGAAGTTAGGTCTCAGTGAGAAGGTGAGATTAAAGCAAAGACGTTGAATGAACAAAGAAATTAGCCATGCAGATATCTGGGGAAGAACTTTTCAGACAGTTATAATAGCTAAGATGATATTCTATGGTGAAGATGTGTCTATCAGTTCAAGGAAGAAGCCAGTGGGACTGAGTAGAGTGAGTGGTGTGAAAGTGAAAGTAGGATTGTGGTCATAGGAGTAACAATTAGGGTAGACCATAGGAAGTATTTTATACCATTGAAATATTGAGAGAAATGGGAAGACGTTGCAGGGATCTAAGTAGAAACATAGGATGATACAACTTATGGTTTGAAATATTTACCACACAGTGGCCCTTGCATGGGATATAGATTGAAGAAGGTTAAGAGAAGAATCAGAGACATTACTTAGAAAGCTACCGTAGTTATCAAAGTAAGTGATATGAAAATGAACAGTAAGAATAGTAAAAGATGGAAAATGATTCTGGGTATATATATTGCAGGTATTTCAACAGTATTTCATGCTGGATTAGATAGAGGTATGGGAGAATAAGGTTCAAGTAGCTAGCACAAGTCACTGGAAGGATAAAGTGACATTAAGTGAAATGAAGGAGGCTCAAGATGGGCAAATTTTGGAGGGATTTTCAAAATTTAAGTTTTGAACATACTGATTTTGAGATGTCTTCTAGTGAAATAAAGACATTCAGTGAAATTACATATATAAACCTGGAGTCCATTGAACAATCTTAACAGGAGATACACGTTAGAGTTATTGAAATTAAGATCATATTTAAAGTTATGTTGCTGAGCAAGATCAGGAAAGAGGAATATAAAATAGAAGGAGAGAAGGGAAGACACTAATTTCTGGAGAACTCCAATATTTAGAAATCAAAAAAGAGAAAAGATTGTCTGAGTTTGATTTTGCTGCTATGCCAAAAAATACCTGAGACTGAGAAATTTATAAATAACAGACATTTATTTTATCACTATTCTTTTATTTATTTATTTATTTTTATTTTTGAGTCGGAGTCTCACTCTGTCGCCCAGACTGCAGTGCAGTGGCCGCTCCCGGCCAACGCAGCCTCGACCTGCTGGGCTCCGGCGATCCTTCTGCCTCAGCCTTCCGAGTAGCCGGAATTACAGGTATGCGCTACCACGTCCAGCTGATTTTTTGATTTATTGTAGAGATGAGGTCTCGCTGCCCAGGTGGGTCTCGAACCCGCAGGCTCAAGCAATCCACTCACCCCAGCCTCCCAAAGGCACGGGATTACAGGCTGAGCCACCGAGCCCGGCTTCTCACTATTCTTGAGACTGAGAAGCCCAAAGTCAAGGTGCCAGCAGGTTTGATTGTCTGGTGAGGGTTCCTCTGTACTTTGAAGATGGTGCCTTGTAACTGCATCTCCATAAGGGGAGAAACATCGTGTCCTCACATGACATGAGGCAGAAGAACAAGAAAGCTGAACACTGCAAGAAACCTCTTTTACAAGAGCTTTAATCCTATTTACAAGGGAGAAGTTGTCATGGCCTAATCACCTCTTAAAGGTCTCATTTTGAATACCATCACATTGACCATTGTTTCAACACCTAAATTTTCAAAGAAACACATTCAAAGTATCAAGGGAATAATCATTTGTAATGATGATACTGCAATGTATTTGCTAAAAATAAATATGAATTTTAACAGTTTAATATTAATAGGAAACAATTAAAATTAGAGAATTGACTTATTGTGGCAAAATCTACAATCTGATTGTTACAAAGGATTGACTTCTAGGGACATACTTGCTACTTGCTTGAGGAACCTATATTATTTGGTTTAAGTTTATTTTTTTGTTGTGGGTTTTAGGTTTAAAAATGAAGACGTCTTTTACAATTTTACATTATTATCATTTAAGCTATAATTTAAATTATGTATATTAATTTTGGATGATTTAGTCTTTGTATTGATGAAATAATGTAGATCAAGCTAATGCTACCAGAGCATAACATATGAGATATCCTGTGAAAATTGGGTATATGAAGACATACCTTCAACCTTATTTTTCTACCTGAACAGCACTTCAATATGTTCCCTTCACTTTAAAGTTCATCTTTGGCACAGTTCTAAGCCCGATGGAGCTTAGTATACCAATATTAAATACCAAACACGTACAATCACCTTAACAAACAGTGTTACAGAGATCTTAAATCTACTTGTGAAATGCCTAACTAGAGAGGAAACTTTTTATGTGGGACTTCATTTTTCAGCAAATATTTGCAACGTTCTCAATGTGAGATTCACGGGACTATGAAATCTCAGGTGATTTCATACTACCGTCATCCACTGGATTGTACAGAAGTGATAGGACATTTTATATAATGAAACTGAATCACAATGGCCTTGCTTGACTCACAGGAGCCATAACAAAATGCACCTTTTAAACAAAATAACAAGGTAAGGTTATAAAAATTTTCTCATTATGCCACCCTTTGTTCTTCCTTTTCAATCTTTAGCTTTCAAGATGCATCTTGTCATTTTCCCCAGAGTTCTATTTGTGTCACTCTCAATAAAGCTTTTTAAAGTAGAATGCTAAATTCAGATTCTTTGTTATGCTAACCAAATGTACAAATGTTTCTGCATTTTATTTGAAAAAGTGAAAACAATTTTAAAGCATAAAATTTATATCCCTAAACTGCATTTTTTTTACACAGACTGGCCTATATTCACCTCACTATCATACTTCTAAAAGGTACAAATTTGTAAACTTGTTTTTTTATTTCAGTCCAGTTTCTTAGCAACAGAAATATGTGGAAGGTTCAGGTTTTGTTTGTTTGTTTTGTTTTGTGTTTTGGTGCATGTGCTATGAATGACAATACATCTACATTTTATGAAGCTCTTCTTGATTTTGAAAGGATTCTGAATGCATGACAGTTTTTTTTTTATTGCATTCTCTCCTCAAGGACAACTTCTCCTTTTCTTATTGGTGTAGAAAAGACATTCTTAGCCTGGTTTAATAAATGTAGTACGTTAATCTCAGAGATCCAAAAATCTCTTAAAATCATGTGACATGTTGGTTGTTGGCATTTTGTTTCTTTGTTTTCCTTCTTTTTTTCTTTCACAGGATTCTTCAGAGAATCCATAAACTCTAAAATGTTACTTGCAACCCAGAAAGCCCCAATATAATGTGGAAATGAATGTTAGGGCCTAAAATAGCAATCCATTAGTAACCACTGTCTTTGCATTTTCCTTGGATATGCACCGTAGTACATCTTTCCTCACATATGAGAGCATCTCTTGCAGGACAGTTGCTAATACTACTAGAGCTATGCATTTTACAGAAAGAAAAACTGAAGCAGATTTAGACATAAATGTAGGGAGAGAGGTCAAAAGCCAATGTGGAAGTTTTAGGATGATGAAGTTAAGAATACTTTCTCAATATGGTGTTCCTTATAGTCTGTAGTCCCCTAAGTTGTCCTGAAAAAAAATACAATACTAGAGAATGATGAAGTTTCTGTTTTTTAAAAGAAGTCATCCCCCCAAAGTGTAAACACATTGCCATTTATAACTTCACTTTCATTGATGTTAATCATCTAATTAGTTATCTATAAGAGAATATCAGTTAATCCCAATGGTACTGGGGCCACCAATTCAATAAATGGTGAAAACTGTAGACTAACCATGGAATATGGTGACTTTTTAGAGAGCATTTATCAGAGTAAGACACAAAGTGGGGATGGGAAAGAGACAGTACTAGACATGTGATAGGAAGGAAAGAATACGCAACACTTGAGAACTAGAAAAAAAGGAGGAGATAGCGCCTTTTTCCTCCATTATTTTTTAAGATTTATTTTTTATCAGAAAGTATTTACATCAAACTCCATCCAATTTGCTGGGAAGCCCATGATTTTTTTCCTTATGTCTGTATAATACTCCATTATGTATATGTCCCACATTTTCTTTATTCAGTCCACTTTTGATGGGCAATAGGGTTAGAATGTTTTTGCTATTGAGAATAGTGTGGCAATAAACACACATGTGCAGATATCTTTCTCATAGAATGGTTTATGTTTCTCTGGATATATTTCCAGGAGAGGGATTGCTGGATCATATGGAAGGTCAATTTTCAGTTCTTTTAGTAATTGCTACACCACTTTCCATGGAAAGTGAACTACTTTGCACACCCACCAACAGTGTAGACGTGTTCCCTTTTCTCTGCACCCACACCAGAATCTGTTGTTCTTTGACTTATTAATGATAACCATCCTTACTGGAGTTAGGTGGTATCTCATTGTGGTCTTGATTTACATTTCTTTGATGATTAGTGAGGCTGAGCATTTTTTCATGTGTATGTTGGCTGCTTGTAAGTCTTCTTTTGAGAAGTGTCTGTTCATGCCCTTTGTCCATGTATTAACTTTCCACCCTTTCTCCATCCTTATAAAGAGAATTCAAATTGCACAAATACCTAATCTTGCATTCTACATAGATATCTAGGAGATCTTTCTGAAGTGTAACTACACATATTGTCCAAGGCAATGCTTTCAACAAACTGAGATGAAAATATTTCCCAATTTGTTATAGAACAATACTTTTAAAAATATGTTTTTAATTGACAAATAATAATTATATGTACTTGTGGAATTGAATGTAATTTTTTAAAAATTGTGTTATAAATGACATAAAATTGTACATGTTTGTGAGGTACAATGTAACATTTCAATACATGTGACCACTACTTTTTGAAAATATAATATAAATGAATTAGGATAAAAAATGAAATAAGAGATACAAAATTCAGTTTCCCAGAGTCAAAGACATATAATTGTTCTGTTCAATTACTATGCAATTTCTAAATGATTACTTTTTAATTCTTTACATCACCTAAAACTAGTAACAAACATTTCACATGCCATCACCACTTGGCATGTAACTGTTAGCACTGATTTAGAAGGTAGGGAGAACAGTGCACAAAGAGAAAGTAAGATAGACTTCTAAGCCTTTATACCCAATAGAAAGGGATTCTGTCTTTTAATCTTTGTCACATAGGATCTCTGCTTAAGATTTGCTTTGAAGTGTGTTTTCCCTACTTATAAGCAAAATTAAAACTCATTCACATGCTAAATAGGAACTCTCATAGTGACTCTTTAAGCCAGTGGCTCTTAAAGGATTGTCATACTTCAATGCATTTTGTTAATTTTGTGGTCTCTTTTTTTTGTCAGATAGATTAGAGACAAGTGCTACTGCCATTTAACTGTTGGGACCAGGGATTATAGACATCTGGAAGTCAATCCTATACTACTGAGAAGTGTCCCAATTCTGCATAATTTGAATATTCCACTATTTTGCTTATAAAGCCAAATCATCTTTCACAAGCTGAATATTTATGATTTTTTCATGTAATTCCTAAAAAAGAATTGCACTTTGCCTTGCATCAAATTTTGTCCCCAATTTTTTACCATTTCAGAAAAGAACACCAGAAAAATTAATGTTACTTGGCATTTGACTCTTAAATGCAATCGTTTTAAACAGTATACATTTATACATGCCATGTTCATGGTGGTTCTGTGTGTGGCTGCATCTCATCACTTTATTATATTTTTTAGCGTAATTGTGTCCAAAATTCACATATTGAAAGTCATATAATTTTAAGATTTTTCTTGGTATTTTTTTTTCTATGACAGTTTAGATTTTATTAATTTGAAGACAATATGTGTGTAGGAAGGTAATAAAGGGGACAGTGTAAATTATTAGATTGGGAATTAATAGAAATTAAATTATCCATTGGTGTAGATGGAGTTGAAAGCATCTTATATAATTCTGTGCTGTGTACTAGACATCTGAATATTATTTAAGAGAAGTACCAGAAGCACATCTTATACTGACATGTCAAAATTAATCTTCCTTTCTAACCTTTACAAACTTATTATCAGTCTCATTTTCTATTTCTCTTTATAAGGTTAATCCTGTCAAAAACTTCTATTTTTATCTCCCCATCAAACTTAATAGCCTTATCAGTAATAGCCTCAAACAAAAAAATAGAAATATTTTACAATAAAAGTCATGGCTCCATATTAGCTCCATCTACATATTAGAAAATAAAACACCCAATTAAATAGAAAAGGACAGAGTGAATCAATAGCCCTATATTATCATTTTAATGAAAACTTTTATCTCTCATTTTCAATCTTTTGCATATTCATTGATATACAAACCTCATGGGTGATCATAAATTAATGTTGGAGCATTAAGTATTACTTGCAGCATGTACCTTTTTCCAAAACTCCGCATACTTTTCCATGAGCTGAGGATAAATTTAATACAGATTTGGTGAAAGACAGTCAGCTGTGACCTCAGTGTGTGTGTCTTTTAGATGTGTCTCTGATTAAAGTCAGTTGCTTTTCTTAACTGCAGAAAATTTCCTGGAGACAAAGCGTAGAGACCTAGGCAGTCACTAGATTCATTCCCTGCCAGTGCAGGAAATTTCATCTCCTGCATTTAATTCTTCCTATCTTTGATGTCTTAATTTTTTTTCTCTGACATAGTTGGTCAGTGAGGTTGCATATTGATAAGAAAAGGCTGTGCAGCACATAAGAACATTTATTCAAACTAGAGAATGCATTGGACAGTTTTAGAAAAGTCTTAGAGAGGACAATTATATAACCAGTTGTCTAATTATAAAGAAAGAGGTTTATGAAGAAAGAGGAGAAATGAGGTGAGATTTAGTGATGGAAACCAAACCCCAAGAAACCTATAAGCAATTGTTTTCTTAATTTTTAATTCAAAGCCATATGATGTAAACGGTGTAATAAAAGCTTTAATGCAATTGTAAGAAAATGCCCTTGAGTGATGTAACTTGTTTATAATAATATTATTTAGGTTCACTTTATAAAAAGAAAAACCAAAACGTATTTATTCAAAGTTGTTAGACAATAATATACATTCATATATTTCAAAATTTCTTAAAGAAAATTTTCAAAAGAGATAGTGTTCTGTTAATATCACATTTGTATATCTAGTGTTAAGATTTTTGTTGTTTTAAGGAGATTCTACTTATTTGTTTTTACAATCCCCTTAACCCACAAAAGTTTACATTAAAGATTTATTTTTTTATGTGAAATAGATGATTTACTATATTTGAATGTACACTAACAGGAAGAGATTGGAAAAACTATTGATTACTTATAAGGCTACTAAATTGATTACTTATAAGGCTACCATTGCTTGACTTCTTCACATGTCTTCTCTAACAATACTATCAGTTACATGAATAGAGTTGTGGAAAGAATGATATTCCAATGTAGGGGTGATAAAATCGGGGAGAAAATCTAATATGCATTTAAAAATTTTAAACTACTGAGTAAACATTAACTTGTTGGGATTTAATGGGAAGTTATCTGAAAAAGTCATTACTTATTCATTCATGCATTTAGTCCAAATGTGATAAATGGTCACTATAAATTATAGACACACCTTCTTAGTGTTTTTCTTTAAGATAAAAAGTTGCCAAATCTCTCTCCTGGGTCTCTTCTCTTTTCAATAAAAACTTTCTTCATTTGCCTCTCCCTCTTTATTATTTTTAAAGTTTAATTTATCATCAAATGACTTAGCTCCCTAGTGGTCTAGTGGTTGGGATACAGAGCTCTCATCAAATGACTAATGACTCCCAAATTTGTATCTCCAAACCATGCCCTTTGCCTAAACTCCTACTCATCTTCTCCAATTATGAGGCTTTAAGCAAGCCTCAAACTCAACATTTCTGTAATGGAACTGAAAGTTTTCTCCTACAAACTTAGTCCTGCTCCAGATTTCCCTATGACATTGAAGAGAACCTAATTCTTACAGTTGAGCGAGACAGACCTTAGAGACAAGTTTTAGTCTTTCTTCTCACCGATGCTTATACCCATATCCAACCTAGCATTGAAAGTTACATGCTGCATCTGTAAATTTTTCTCAGTTCTGTATATACTTCTGTAATCCACTGCTTGCCAAATTTCCTAGAAGAATTTGTAGGCCTGCCACATTCTTCCTTTTCATCCACTGTTTCTAGTTTCAGTCCATTTTCCACACCGTAACTAAAGGGTGCTAACAGAAAAGGTTCTTTGTTTCTTATTTTCTTTTTGGAGGGGTTGAAATATGTATGTGTGTGTGTGTGTGTGTGTGTGTGTGTGTGTGTGTGTGTATACACACACTTTTAAAACTTTTAAATTTTTATTTTAAAGATGTTAGGGTTAGGTATACTAATGTTCATTATGCAGGTACCCTTGTTGATGAGGTGTGCCCGCCCTCCCCTGGCAATTTCCCTCAACTGCTAATCCCACCCCCCTTCCCTGGCAGTTTCCCACTACTGGTGGTCCATTTCTTATAGTATTATGATAATTGTTCAAGGTCCGCCTGTGAGTGAGAACATATGATACTCTGTTCTTTGTTTCTGTGATAGATCACTGAGTATGATAGACTCTAAATCCATTCAAGTTTCTGAGAAGTCCAAATGTTTGTCCTTTATATCTGCATAATACTCCACTGTGTATATGTACCACATAGTATAGTTAACATATAATAAACGGCACAAATCTAAAATGTGAAATTTGATTAATTTTGGTTTTGACCTATTTGAATTTTGACCTATTTATAACCCCTGAAATCATTAAAACAATCGTGATAATGGAAATAAATATAGCCCCTATAATTTAACTTGTGTCCATTTGTTCTTTTTGTCTTCTCCTTTTCATCTACTTCCCCTACTCCAGGCAACCACCAATCTGTTTTTGTCACATGAATTTGTACAGATATAAAAGAAACTCTGCAATGTGTACGTTTTCCTGACTGACTTGCTGACTCAGTCTAATTATCTTGGGATTTATCTATGCTGTTGTGTACAACATTATTTTGTTCATTATGCAGTACTATTTTTTCATTATTTTGTATTGATGAGCAGCAGTCGACTGTATGGATATACCACTGATTATCCATTAATTACCATTAGGATGTAATATTCAAAACGTAAAGTAGGAATGACAAGATGGCAGCTACCACAGGCTCAAGAGTAGACGTCTCTTTCAATTTCCAACTATTGAAAATTACTCAAAGAAGGCCAAATAGGAGTAGGAGCTAGGAGAGTCAGCTGGGATCTAGAAGATGATGAGGATATGACACATAAGATGGAGAGAGACAATAACTGGGCCCCAAGCACAATTTATGAAAACAGAATATACAGCCTAAAAAATAGAATGTTAACCTAAATATCCAGAAGCACTCCCTTTGTAAGATATATAACAAGAATTAATATGGATGGAATTAATAGTTCTAATGAAGTGGTAGACCCAAAAGTTATATCAGTGCTGGTAAGATTGCAGAATTCACATAGCATCAAAGTTGTCCTGCAAGAGCTTCCGCCATCATCAGATAAGGTTGGAATATCTAAAGAAAGTATGAATCCCTCAGCCATCTGAAAGACAGAGTAACAGCAGTTAATCGTAAAGAAAAACCATGGGCTCTTCCCTTTCCCACACCTATTCTATTTAAGCCGTATTAATTTTCCACAGTAGTCATTTTTCTGGACATGGCTTGTAGATCTCAAAGTACTGGAAAGAAAGCTCCTATTCAAAGACAATTTGTCTTAAGAAACTCTAAATGATACCAATTTTTTTGTCAATTTGAAATATATAAGTAGTGTTCTTACAAATAATCTCATCAAGTGTAAACACTGTCCAGGAACATGAACTTCTGGGATCAAGACATGCATTTAAAATGATTCCCATAAGAACTGGTAAGGCACATCTAACTCTAATGTGAAAAGACACATCATATAATAATCTTGCTGTTGATTACTTGGTCTGGGGTCTCTGCTTTATCTTCCTTCCTGCTCCATGTCCTCCCTGCAAGAGCTTTCTAGTTTGGGGGACGTGTTAGAGAAGATGTGAAAGTTTCAGGTTGTAGACTATGAGACTATTGCTTTGCAAATGGGATGCTTTGCGTGAACCTCTGAATTCTTTCTTTAAGTCTTAAATGACGCACTCTTCCAATCCATCATCCAGTCCCCACACGCCTCCGCTTTTAACTTTAGCCTAAACATAGACTGTAACCCCTTCAGTCCCCTCTGAGATTGGGCTCCAGGGAGGAATTCAAAGCTTTTCCCATATCTTCTCTCCTCCACTTTTATTGAGAGGTATTATTGCTTTTTCCTCCCACTTCCTCATGTCCCCTTTTGCACCATCATCACCCAACACTTTCCTTGCTTAGAAGCCGTCATCAGATAAGGTAGGAAAGAATCTTTGACCTTCCATATTTAGTTTTGGAACTACATTGATTCACTCCCCACCAACCTGGGAAATGAACTTTGCATCCTCAGCCCTATCACCCTCTGCTGTCTTCATCAATTGATGCATTATTTTTATTTTTAGCTCAGATTTTTTTTTTTTTTTTTAGTTGGAGTCTCACTCTGTCACCCAGACTGGAGTGCAGTGGCCACTCCCGGCCACTGCAGTCTCGACCTGATGGGCTCCGGCGATCCTTCCGCCTCAGCCTTCCAAGTAGCTGGAACTACAGGCCCGTGCTATCACGCCCAGCTATTTTTTGATTTATTGTAGAGATGAGGTCTCACCAAGTTGCCCAGGTGGGTCTCAAACCCGTGGGCTCAGGCAATCCATTCACCTCAGCCTTCCAAAGGCGCAGGATTACAGGCTGAGCTACCGAGCCCGGGCTTAGCTCAGGTTTTGATAAGGCAAAGAGAACAGTCACCAGGATTACTCAGACCTGCCAACTCTTACAATCTTTTATGGTTAAATTTGGAGAAAGGTCACCTGAAGATACTTGTAAGCACACATGATCCCTCTGAATTTTCTTCTTTTCCTGTAATTGCTTTTGTCTTTAAAATGGCAGAAATTTAGACAACCTCCTTGCATCCCCTCCCACTGAGGGAGCTTTTTTGTCCTCTGAATAAATCCTGCTTTCCTCATTTGGTCATCTTTGCAACCCATTGGGGTCTAGTTTGGAAGCTGACAACTGGAACAAAAAGAACCTTGAAACTGGTGCATACTTTGGTTTTGGTGCTGCTTCTCAAGATTGTCAGTAGAGATTAAGAAAGAAGTCAATGTGCATGGCAGATTCCCATAATTGGCAGGCCTGACTTCCTGGCAAATTGTTGCATTTTTCCACTTTCTGTTCAGGACTGCTAAATACTAAAATACGGATGCATACATAAAAAAAAACAATATAGTATGTGCTAAAGATTTTAATTTAGTATTTGAGTAAAAGCATCTTAAAAATTATTTTATTTTATTTCAGATTTAAAGGGTACCTGTGTGGGTTTGTTGCATGATGTTGAGGATTGGGTTTCTATGGAGCCCACCCCTCAGGTGGTAAGCATGGTACATGATGAATTGCTAGTCAGCCCTTATGCTGCCTCTCTCCCTCCCCTGTTTTAGTAGTCCCTAGAGTCTGTTCCCATCGTTGTGCCCATGGGTGCCAAGTATTTAGCTCTCACTTACGAGTGAAAGAGTTATTCAATTTTCTGTTTCTGTGATAATTTGCTTAGAATGATGGCCTATAACTGCATCTCTATTGCTGCAAATGGCATGAATGTATGCTTTTTTATGACTGCATAGTATTCTATGGTGTATATGTACCACAATTTCTTTATCCAGTTCACTACTGATGAACACATAAGTTGGTTTCCTATTATAAATAGTGCTGCAATAAACATACGAGTGCATTTGTCTTTTTGGTAGAACGATTTATGCCCCTTTGGGTATATAGTCAGTGGTGGGATTGCTGAATTAAATGGCAAATCTATGTTTAGTTATTGAGAAATCTCCAAACTGTTTTCCACAGGGATTTAACTAGCTTACATTCCCATCAACAGTATATGAGCATTCTATGTTTTCTATAGCCTCACCAACATCTTTTGTTTTTTAACTTTTTAATAACAGTCATTTGGACTGGTATGAGATGGTATCTCATTTTTGTTTTGATTTGCATTTCTCTGATGATTAGTGATACTGAACATTTTTTTCATATGGTTGTTGACCACTTATATGTCTTCTTTTGAGAAGTGTCTGTTGATGTCCTTTGTCCACTTCTTAATGGTTTTCATTGATTTTTCACTGTCAGTTTTTTTGAGTTTCTTATAGATTCTGGATATTAGGCCTTTGACGGGTACATAATTCACAAATAATTTCTCCCATTCTATGAGTTGTTTCTTTGCTCCACTGGTGGCTTCCTTTGCTGTGCAGAAACTGTTTAACTTGATAACCTCTCACTTATAGTTTTCACTGACCTTGTTTTTGAAGGCTTGATTGTGAATTCATTGCCTAGGCCTATGTCTAGGAGAGTGTTTCCTATGTTTTCTTCTAAAATTTTTATAGTTTGGGGTTTTATGTTTAGGTCTTTAATTTATTTTGAGTTAATTTTCATATATGGTGATAAGTAGGGGTTGGGCTTCATTCTTCTGCATGTGGTTAGCTAGTTTTCCCAGCACTATTTGTTAAATAGGGTGTCCTTTCCTTAATGTTGTTTTTGTCAGCTTGTCAAAGATAAATTTGTTATAGGTTGGCAGTTTTATTTCTGGGCCTCTATTTTGTTCCATTGGTCTACCTGTCTATTTTATAACAGTACCACTCTGTTTTGGTTACTGTAGCCTCATAGTAAAGTTTTGACTTCTGGCAGTGTGATGCCTCAGCTTTGTTTTGTTCTGGTTTTCTAGTTTTTTGTTTGCTTAATATTGCTCTGGTAATTCAAGCTCTTTTTTGCTTCCATCTGAATTTAAGTACTGTCTTTTCTAAATCTGCGAAAAATGATGCTGGTAGTTTGACAGGTGTTACATTGAATCTCAGATTGCTATAGGCAGTATGGACATCCTAATGATATTGATCCAACTGATCCATGAGCATGGGATATTTTTCCATTTATTTGTGTCATCTTTGATTTCTTTCAACATTGTTTTGTAATTCTAGTTGCAGTGATCTTTCACCTCTCTTGTTGTATGTTTTCTGAGGAATACTTTTCAGTAGCTATTGCGAGTGGGATTAAGTTTTTGATTTGGTTCTCAGCTTATTTGTTGTTGGCTTATAAAAGTGCAACTGATTTTTGAGGATTGATTTCATATCCTGTGACTTTACTGAAGTCATTCATCATTGCTAGGAGTTTTTGGTGGAATTTTATTTTATTTATTTATTTTTTAGGTCTAGAGTCGTATCATCTGTGAAGAAGCAGTAATATCAAATCTGAAAAGCAATTGATGTTTTCATTAATCTTGTTCTGGGAAAAATGTTAGATCTAAGGACTTAATATCCTGTAAGTAAGGTTTAACATAACAGTATCCCATAAGCAGGCTTTTTATCTTTAGATCATTACCTGATTATAATATAATTTAAGTGTGCATTAATATTTTTTAAAAAGAACAATAAAGTATGAAAGTTCTTTTGCTCCAAATCCTAACTGAACCTTAGTATATTCAGTCTTTCAAATCTTAGACATTCTGGGTGGTGTGTTATATCTGATTGTGGTTTTAATTTGGATTTTTCTAATGATGAAATATATTGAATTCTTTTCATGTGATTGATTTTCTATCCATATGTCTTCTTTGGTGAGTTATCTATTCAATCATTTTGCCTTTTAAAATAAATATTGGTTCTATGTTTACTGTTGAATTGTAAGAGGTCTTTTTGTACTCTAGATAGTTCTCCTTTGTCAACTATATGCTTTGCAAATACTTTCTACCAGCCTGTAGCTTGTCTTTTTAATTATTTTAACAATATCTTTTAAAAAGCAAAATTCTAATTTTGATAAAAGCCAATCTATTGATTTATATTTGCTTAGTTTATATTTAAGATATTTGCCAAATCAATGGACACTTAGAGTCTCACCTATGATTTCTTCAGAAAATTGTGTAGATTTAACTCAGTGCAATGGCCCATGCCTGTAATCCCAGCATTTTGGGAGGCTGAGGTGGGAAGATTGCTTGAGCTCAGGAGTTGGAGAGCAGCCTAGGCACATAATGAGACATTTTCTCTACAAAAAAAAAATTAGCATGGGCGCGTATACCTGTAGTCCCAGCTATTCAGGAGGCTGCGGCAGAAGGATCTTATCTGAGCCCAGGAGGTCAAGGTCGCAGTGAATCATGATTGTGCTACTGCACTCCAACCTGGATGACAAAGTGAAATCTTGACTCAAATATTTTTTCTGTGAGTTTGGTTTTACATTTAGTTATATGATTCATGTTTATTTGAATATTATGTACTATCAGGCAAGGGTTAAGGTTCATTTATTTTGGATCAGCATAATTTTTTTAAAGAGTATAATTTATTCTATTTAATTGAGTTAGCACCTTCTTCAAAGATTAATTGGTCATACAAGTATGAATATTTCTGAACTCTTTATTTTATTTCTTTGATTTGTATATTTATGTTTAATATCAAACTGTCTTGATTACTATAGTTTTGTGTTATAAATTCAAGTTGAGTAGATTCTTCCTTTTTTCTTCTTTTTTCAAGTTGTTTTTGTTGTTTTATGCTCTTTGAATAGCCATATGACTTTTAGAAGTAGCTCATTCATTTACTCAGAAAACCTTACTAGTATTTTAATTGAAATTTTACTAATAATTTGGAATGGGGATAATTAACGTTTTATCAGTAGTCTATATTTTGATTCGTGAATGTACTATATTACTTTATTTAGGTTTTTAAAAATTTTCCTTAGGAATGTTTTGATATCTTCAGTGTAAACATCTTCCATGTTTGCCAAATCAAACCTTCAGTATTTCAGATTTTTAGAGCTATCTAAATCCTATTATTTCATTGAGGCCAGAAGCAAAAGTTGCCATATGTATATATATTTTTGAATTTTTTAAGTATTGTTTACTTTTGCTGATTGCCAGAAATTTTATAAGACAGATAGTTAAACTTCTGGCGAGTAACATAGGTCTTGTCAAAATTTGCTTTTTGTTTTGGCTTTATAAAAAGTATAGTTCAATCATGCATTAATTCCTAGAGTTTGGTTTTTACTCAGGGTGTGAAAGTCTTTGGTATCTCTGGTGAACAACAATATTTTCACTAATGTTTCTCCACTCTTGATTTGCCAAATTCCAGCATGTCTCTTGTCCTTTGTGGCTTTTAAAATTAATTCTCTGCTTTCCAGAATGCCTCCTTGCTCTTGGACAGATTAGAAATTAGTCAAATATGTTAAAACTTACTTTCCAGTCCACTGCCCCTTCCTTACCCATGAAAATCTGAGATGTCTTCACAGTCCTAAACTCTTAAGACTTGATATTTTTGTCAGGCAAGAGTGAAACTGCTTGGGACTTACTTCCTTGAATTTAGGCTTTAAAAACACTCCAAGAAAGAAAGCCTGGCTGAATGCAGGGTTCATTTTCTGAGCTTCCTTTTCATCAAGAATCACAGCAATCAGTCATGAGTTGGTTGCCTTCTAATGCCTACTATATATCTACAAAAACAAAAAAAATTAGCATTGGCACATACATCTGTAGTCTCAGCTATTCAGGAGGCTGCAGCAGAAGGATCCTATCTGTTTTTTGTCAGAAAATAAGCTACTTTGTCAAGGCAAGACCAGAAAGGTTAATTTTTCTTTAAAATGCAGAGTTATCATTTCTGAGCTCAAAACTATTATGTTACCTTTAATTTTTAAAAATAGCGTACCAGAAATATCCAGTATTGTCTGATCCTTGCCTGCTTCTTCAAATCTGGTAGACTACCTCTTCCCAACTGAGATAAGCACATATAACACAGAAAAGGGTTCCTCTCAGCTTAGTGGCATGAGCTTTTTTTAAATAGTTTTTTTGTCTGTATTGTGTTCCACTTGCTTGGAATACTTGCCCCACATCCTAGTTGACAGGTTAATCAAAATTTATCTTTTAGACTCAAACGCTCCTTCATCAAAAACCTCTTTCCTAATACTCTTTCTGCATAGATTATTTTCCATTGTTATAGGCACTAATAGCTCCCTTACTTTTTTCAGAAATCTTACTTCATGTTGTAATTAGGTTTTTTGTTTGATTTAATTGCTTGCTCCCTTCTGAAGGCAGAGACTATGTCTGCTTTGCAAATACATAATCTAGTATAGGCAATCCTTACTTTGCCCAGTTCTGATATGGAAAAATTTTAGTTATCACTGGTATTCTTAGCTAAAACAAGTCTCAACAAATATTATTTAAATTTCACAAACTGCTATAATTTAACTATGATAAATTACATAAAGTACAAACTTCCCTGATAACTTTTCAATCGACAAACTATTATTTGAATAACAGGTGCCTCTGTTTTATCTGCCTGTCAGTGATTGGTCACTGTGCACCTGTTACTCAGTTCATGAACAGAAAGCAAAACATGTAATTGCAATTGCCTCCTTGTCTCAATGATAAACCCACATGACATTTTTTTTCACAAATGCATAATAGGAAGAGGGAGTCAGTCAACAAAAGTGCAGCAAAGAAACAAAAGTGATAACACTAGAAGCAAAACTCAAATCAAACATAAATGGAGTGATAGAAGAAATAGCTGACTGTGGGAATGTTAATGCTGTTTCCTTTCATAGAAAGGAGATATACAGCCAGAGGAACTTAGTAAAAGTAATCTTATTGATATAAATGAGAAAAGTGGTGGTGAAAGGCTAAAGATTTCCCAGAGGAAGTGATGCTGACAAATATCTTCACATTTAAAAGAACTCTCAGATATCTCAGAACATTGGAAGTGAAACGGATAAATTATTGGAAGTGGATCTCAACTTAGAAAGAAATATGATAATGACAGTTTACCAAGACCTAGAGGTTCACCAAGCTCACTCTTTTTCTGCTTTTGAAAACAAATTAAAAACTGTTGTTATCAATGTTTTTAGGGTTTTAAAATACAGTGTATTAAATAAACACTAATTTTACTATTTTTTCCCACTTTTCTTTACATCTATGATAAACAGTAAGAATTTTTAATGTTTTAGCAACAATTTTAAAGGTCACAGAACAGTTGTAGTTTTTTCCAATTAATTATTAAACTCTGTTTGCATGGTTTCAATTTCCACCGTTTCAGCATGCACAGCTATTTTTATGTTCTTGCACTACCATGCAAAGACCTCTTTCGTTAGTTGTCAGTAAGTAGTTTTTGAGTAACTGAATAAAGATTAAAAAAAAAAAGAAGAAGAAAGAAAGTACTAAGAAAAGGGAGATCTGTACTTTATAGGAACAAGTTTTGCTTACTGCTCAGTTTTAGCCTTGATTCAGTTACCAGATGTCACCTTATTCTGGAGAAGTTTTAAAACAGATTATAGTTCATTGGTAATGTTTTATGATAAATTTGGGACAGTAATGATAGGCTGTTAAAATTATGCAGAGAATAAGATAGTTACAATTTTGATTATACTTGAATATTCTGAATAACTCTAAATGATCTCTCAATCCAAATTTGGAAATATGCTATCATTTGGAGAATTATGCATGAGTTTAAGTTCAGTTTAAAAACTGTTCTATTTATTCAAACTAGCTAACCACTCAATTGACTTTTCTATATAATTTTTGCATTACCTTCTCTTTGATATTTATTTATGTAAAGTATTTATTTTCTTTTTCATATTGTTTTAACATTTACTGCACTTATGTAATGTAGTTTTTCTCCATTTAAAATTTTACTGACATCTATAAAAATATTCAATGATTCAGTCTACTCAGTACATGTTTAGTCTCAATCCTGATCCAGTCTTACTCAGTAACTTCTAAATAATTGTATTTTTTAAAATTTTACTGTTTTAACCAAAAGCAAATACAAAGTAAACATAAAATATGTAAATTAATAATCAGTAAATATAAGTCTAATGAAAATATTTATTTTTTCATATTTGTTAAAAACTGACTTTCAATTTTTCTTCTTTTAACTTTTGGAAATATTTTCTAAAACTTTGTGTATGCACTTAACAAAACCATCCTTAGAAATCAACTCAGTGAGTAACCACAATATGGATACTGATTTACACCAAATGTCAGAAAGTCATATTATGATAACACCTTAGTCCAGACAAAATGACTCACTGGACAAAATTACATGATACATAAGTTTTCAATTATCATACAATAAGCAACTTGAGATTCTCCAGATGAGAGAACACGTAAGGTAAGTGCCATATTTGAATTAAGTTTTTGCCTGAAGAACCATTCTAAATTTCAATTTAATTAGGTAGAGCTTGAGATGATATGGTGAACTCACTAAAATGAGGAGACAGATTGGAGTTTAGAGATGCTGAAAAGCTAGAATTTTCAGGGCAAAGTAAGGAGTGGGATGAGCTAAGTCAAGGGTTAGAAGTCTATGTATGAGCTTTCTATACAGGCTTAGGCAACAGCTGAGTTTTGAATGCATAGGACAAGACTTTGGAAACCTCAGCTGTAATTAAGGTATCTTTTTTCATGCCTATGATAATCCAAAGACAAGCAGTACTGAGAAACTCTGTAGTTAGTCAAGATATGTTAGAGAAATGGTACTGAACTCTTCTGGCATCATCTGAAAACCCATGAAATTCATACCTTAAGAGTAATGATCATACCCTAGAGTAAGATATATGCCCCAAGTCTGGGAACAAAACTGAAATAGATGCACCCTAACAAAAAATAAAATTGGACTTAATAAGCTTGAATGCATTACCAGTTACTTCATGGCTATACAGAAAATAAATAGCATACATAAAGAAATACAGCATTATTCAAACTTTCTACATATATATCCTCAATTTCTAATATATGTTTTTTTAAAAATCACTAAACTTAAAAAAAAGCAAACACAAAGTAAAAAAATTCTGAAAGATATGACCCATGAAATAATTAAAATCCAACTTAACCGAAACTGATTATGTCCTAGGTATTGGAATTAGCAAACAAGGACTAAAAAACATACTAGTGATATATTAAGGGCTCTAAAGATAAGGATAGACATAGTGATAAAGCAAAAGAGAGCACCTTCCCAGATATCTAACTGCTGGGCCTATATCAAAAAGAAAGGAAGTCAGTATACCAAAGACATATCTGCACTCCCATATTTATTGCGGCATCATTTACAATAGCCAAGACACTGAAACAACCTAAATGTTCATCAGTGGACTCATGGATAAGAAAAATGTGTTATATAGGTATACACAATGTAATATTGTCCAGTCATAAAAAATAGTAAGATCCTGTCATTTACAACAACATGTATAGAACTGGAGGACATTATGTTAAGTGAAATAAGCTGGGCACAGAAAGACAAATACAACTTCTCATTCATACGTGGGAGATAAAAAATGGATTTCATAGAAATAGAGCAGAACGGTGGCAACCAGAGGTTAGAAGGGGAAGAGTGGAGAGGGAAATTAGTTGGCTACTGTGTACAAAACTACTGGTAAACAGAAGGAATAGATTCTAGTATTCAGTAGTACAGTAGGGAAATTATAGTTAACAATAATTTATTGTACATTCCAAAATAGCTAGAATAATTTTAATGTTGTCTACTCAAAGAAAAGAAAAATGTTTGAAGTGACAGATTCTAACTATATAGATTTAATCATTACACATCGTATATATCTATCAAAATATATGCATATTCAAAAATATGTACAACTATGATATCAATAATAAAAAATAAACTTTAAAAAAGTGATAAGCTGTTGCAATTTTTATTTTGTTGAAAATTGAGAAAGTTGTTGATTTAAAGATTCAGTGTAATTCTCATTAAAACCCTCACTGACTTTCCTATGGAATAAACACGACTGTTTGGTTGGAAATGAACACCTGACCAAAGTTTGAACACTTACACTTCAGCCTCAGAAAATGAGTTGGATCCAAGAGTTTCTGGTCACACTCTGTTGGTGCCTGTACCTATAGCATGCAGTCTCATTGCCATGAAGTAGTCATTTACCTCTCTTGCATACTGATAATTAAAAAAAATAAAAATAAAAAAATAAAAAATTCCTAAGTCTCAAACTTTCCAAATATATGACTGTGTTTTATTCTCAGTGTCTGTGAGTCACCACTTAATTCTTTATTATAGTATTTCTATTTTTTACTTATATTAGCTTGTTTGTTTTTACACTGCAGCCACAATACTAACATATTTATAGGTAGCAAGTTCCCAAACCCCATGGACAAATACCAGTATTTGCTTAGTAAATATTTAATAGAGATTTTGAGAATGCTACAATTTCAAAAACTCATAAATATAAATTGGAGATTGGATAAATTGTTGTCTACCCAAGTACAGGAAATCTTGTCATGTATATAATGTACAGTATTTACCTTGTCAAATCTACCTGTGGTGGAGCAATGCAAAATTATCATTAGTCTCATTATGTCAGAAGAATCAAAAGTGTGTTATGCATTCTTGGAGAGTTCAATCATGTGTTCAGTGACATTTGCTTTGTTTCTATAAAATGAGTCATTCCAGCCGGGCTCAGTGGCTCAGCCTGCAAACCCGTGCTTTTGGAGGCCAAGGTGGGTGAATTGCCTGAGCCCGTGGGTTCGAGACCCGCCTGGGCAACTTTGTGAGACCTCATCTCTACAATAAATAAAAAAAATTAGCTAGGCGTGGTAGCGCACGGCTGTAGTTCCAGCTACTTGGAAGGCTGAGGCGGAAGGATTGTCGAGGTTGCGGTGGCCAGGAGCAGCCACTGCACTCCAGTCTGGGCGACAGAGTGAGATTCCAACTCAAAAAAAAAAAAAAGAGTCATTCCAGTCATTTTTCTTAGTCCAAACACTGAATGTTTTTTAAAAAAAATAGTAAGTACATCTTACAAAGACAAAAAGTCATCATTTAATAGTTATTCTTTTTAAAAACAAAACAAATGTGTTTAAACTAAGAAAATCAAGATAAATATTACAATATAATTTAATGTGCTTTATCATTAGAACTGAGAGATTACTTTGTAAAACATTTCTAATATAAATTGGATACCCAATTAGAAGGATTTTACAGGAAGATTTCAAGTTCTTAATAGGGATTAAGGTATTTGATTTTCAAAAGAGTTATAACCTTAGTAGCTTATGATGTTATGATATTACTATCAATCGGGTTTTTGTTTAAACAATGAAAGGCATCAAAGTAAATAGTATCAGAATTTCTTGACTGAAATACATAACAAAAACATGTACCCTTTGATGACATGTTCATCGGGGAGAAATGATAGTAAACTCTGAGACTGTGCAGGCATGGAGGAAACACTCTAACAACCAAACACACATGTAAAAGATATTCTTGACTACTGAAATCACTAGAAAATTCTGTAATGGTTAGTGCTCAGTTATCCCAGCTAGAGTGACCAATCAGAGAGAGAAATTTTGCAAGATTAAAAAAAAAAACTAATTTAGCACTATATCCAAGTTTCAGTTAGGATCATAGAAAATCATTCCGAAAGTAAAGTTCAAATATGGAGTTATTGTCTTTCAAATATGAAAGATAATTCACCTTTCACTCAGTACTAGGTGCTAATTTACACACACCTATTAGACTCACATTTGAACAATGTAACAGAAGGTAAGTCTTGTGGTAGTCCTTACAGTGTGACCATCATCACAACCACCAACCATTTACCTCTAGTCACCTGGGTCCTGACCTTTCTCATTTGTCTCCAACTGTTAAGAGTTTAATGATTATGAAGAGCTTTTTATTGGCTCAGATTTAGGCAATATACTTGTATACTTTCAATATTTGCAAAAAAAATCATACATTATCATCATCACAGGTTTTTAAAAAATACTTTACAATAACCATAACAGGGAAAAATCAGCACAACCCAATTAATCATATGTATTTTTTGTTACAACAAATGTATACAATTCAGAGTTTTTCATAACAAAATGTATATGATTTGGATCAATCGACCCTCTGGTCCTTGAACATTTTAAAAAATAGATAATTGTCCTTTTAAAAGTGGGCAGTACCTTGGAATTCTTTTTGTCTTCATTTTACAGTAAGAAGAATGAATTCTATAAAGGAAAAGGAACTTGTATATTCACAAAACTCATCTGTGATGGCAGCTTGTATTAGTCTGATGACTCCTAATTTTTATTTATGACTTAAAGTTGATGTCACTTTTATTTCTCCCAATTCACTTAACTTTATATCAAGCACCATAATTTATCATAATGAAAGGGAGTCATTTGCTCTAAAGCTCTGTGTAAATGGTGGAGATGGACAAGAGTTTCACTTTTCCACATCTTCAATCCTATTATCTTCCTACTCCGCTAATCTATTTTTCATATAAATGGTATTATTCTGTTGCCACATACAAAGGTACCAGAAATCGGTGTCTTGCACCCACAGCTTGGAAAGGAAGAAAAATAGAATAATTTGGAATACTTTGGAAAAGCTATGACTGAGCAAGAAAGTTTGCAGGAGTTTCCTGACTGTAATAGTGTCTCACATTCTGTCGAAGACATCTTGTTTAAGAAGTTCCTGACCAAATGCCCACCAGACTCCCATCCTCTGACAAAAGCTGTTGACTTTGGGGGGCCTGTAATTGTGCAAATCTGTACAACTTTTCTGAAACTCTAAATCTTGAAGGGCCTTTTAAAGTGAGTATTATAAATCAAAATTATGCATATGCCGGTTATGCTTATCTCATTATTGCCAGGAAAGAAACATCTTATCAAATGAAAGGAAAGGAGCCTTTTTAACCAACACTGAGTACTAAAAATACTTGAAAATGCTATTTTAATGGCAAGGAGAAAAATACATTAAAGTGTCTTTATGAAAAAAACATAGTATCCATCAACTATAGCTGGACTATAAAACACTACATATTGTATTGTTTTAAAGTGAAGCAACTTCATTGGTTTATTTTTGGTCACACAATCATTGCTTAACTCCTGCTCTTCAGACATAAATTATATTGATGGTATGCTTTATTTTCACTATTTAAATTTCTTCTTGCCCCTCGGCTATTTAGGCATTATTTGGATAGAACCAAATTTAGTGAAGAACAGAATAACTAGTTTTTGTTAAGATAATTCACCTTTCAGTCAGTACTAGGTGCTAATTTACAGTTCTAAAGGCTACCTTATGTTGAATAAAGGATGGCAATTTCACAGCCGAGAGGCTTCTCTATTTAGCCTGTACCTATTTTAGTACTTTCTTTGAGGGTACAAACATCACTTTTTAAATACCTGAATTTATTTATTTATTTTTCTTTTTGCAGTTATTCATAATTGTATGTAATATGGACTGAAAGAAATGTTGCACACTGTTAAATATACCAAGTAGAATTAGGTCATCCAAATTAAGGAAGTCCTGTGTGCTTGGATTAGTCTCCTGGGATCCATGTTGTTCAGGATTCTAGCTACCAACTTGAGACTTACTGTAATCTTTCTGCTCTTCATTTCTCTGTGCTCAGAAATGTACACTAAAGGACATCTTCACCTTTTCCCTCAGTATTTGTTCAGAATGACTAGCCCAATTTAATGATTCGAGCTGTTACATTTTCTGTTCAATTCATTGGTTAACTAATTAATTGATGTTCAATTAATTTCCGATAATGTCTTTCTTCCTCTAACTGACACTGGACTTTTAGTCTCTGTTCACTCATATTAAATCCCTGACATGCGTTCATTTCTCCTCTGAATTAATTATATTTTTGCAATACACAATACCTGACCCATTAAAGGGACTCGACAACTGTAAAATTGAATGGTTCAAGGATTCACATGTTCTATAAATGTATTAGAATAATTATACTTTATTGATGACTTTTTCATTGGTGAATTATTAAATACACCAGAAAGAGTATGATATTTGGTGTCATACTGATTCAGTTGAATACCCAATTTTATTATTTACAAGTATCCTGATTTGAGCTCTGTAAACTTCATTTTCTTCATCTGCTAAATATGAATATCTTCTTCATTTTGTTCAGGTTACTTATTTGTCACATATTAGCATTTAGTAATGTAGGTTCTATTATCTCAACTGATAAAAACATAAATTTTCAGTCCTTTGTATATTTGTGTTCAAGAAAGAAAAGTTTTAAATATTTTAGGAAGACTTTATTAAAAATATTGAACTGGTTGCTTTATAATAATATTTAAGAAAATCCTAGTTGCAGTTTCTATATATTTAAAAAAATTGATATGACTGATGGAATTTCCTAGACAAAACTCTACCAGCGGTATCCGAAGAATTATCTTTTAGCAAATTTTACGCCATTTTCAACACTAAGTTTTCTCACTAATAACACAATATTAAACAATGTAGGTTAAAAAAAGGAGCATTTATAAAATACAGTTTTGTGGCTAAACATTTTATTTGGATATTCCATCCTACACTGGTATCTGAAATAGATTTATATGTTCAAATGCTTTCCCCTTGTGGAAAAATAGGAACTTAAATTCGGCCATTTTTTGACCTCTAAATATCAGCTTAGCTTAATTAACAGTTTATATAAGAGCACAAGACCTAGCATAGCTGGCAATGTTTTCTCCTATAAGACTAGGGAGAATAGTATTCTTTATCAGGTGAAACGTTGCAGAAGAAGCAGGTTAAGGTTGCAAAGATAATGAGTTAGGTTTGAGCATATTACATTTGAGGATACCATTTTTCTTCCATTTAGATATATGTACTAGTGTAGCTAGATATGAGGGTTTGTAGCAAATCAAGGTTTCTCTGTTGAAAAGAGAAATTTGAGGTGAACTGTTTTCCCTTATAACTTTGGATGAGTCATTCAGCTTCAGTTAAGTGCTAAGTATTCTCATCTGTATCACAAGTTGTTGAATTTGTTTTTGCTTCTTTTTTTTCCCTCTAAAGTGAGTATACCTTTTAAATGCTATGATTTTCAGAGGAAGGTAGTCTGTTTATCAGTTATTTAAAACTATTATCCTTGGTTCCTTGTGATTATGATTTATTGTATTATTGTAACCCTATCTATTTCTAGTTCATTTGTCACTATTCTCCATTTTTGTTGTCTTTCCCAGAATAATTAAATCTTTTTGAAAAATGACACCCCAAAATAATTTTTGAATACTTAGAAAAAAATAATTTTATTGTTTTCTACAATTTAATTTATTTTTACAGTAACTCTTGTAGATGTTCTACTCAATCTGAACTTATTTGGACTTCGCAGCAACTTGGATGGATTTGGAGTTGATCATATTCACTGGTCTATCACAGAAAAAGAACAGAGTACCATATGATTTCACTCATAAGCAGACCTTGAACAATTATAATACTATAAGAAAGTGTTTGGCAGTAACGGGAAACTGTCAGGGGAGGAGGGGTGGGATTGGCAGTTGAGGGAAACTGCTAGGGGAGAGAGGGGCATACATCATCAACAAGGGTGCCTGCATAATCAATGTTTGTATACCTAATCCTGAATTGTACACCACTTCCTTATAATAAAAAAACGAACTTATTTGATTTTAAAGACTTTCACTAGGGCCTTCAGATAATCCATTGCTTTCATCCTGAATCATTTCAGTGTTTGTTCACCATATCTGCAACTTATTTCTTCCCTTTATTTTCCTTTATTTATTCAGAAATGTATGTTCTTTCTGAATAGTTTACACACTTTCAGATATATTTTAAATAATTTAATCTCTTCACCCTCCTACCCCTCCCTTCCCCCTTTGCCTTCTTTCTCTCCTCTCGCCAACTCATTCCCGATTATTTCTCTCCCTCCTTCCAGCCCCCCAATCCTTCTGTCCCCCCTCCAAATTTTTTTTTGTTCCTTTCATCATATCTCTAAATTAGACATTTGGTTCCCTTATCATTCTTTGTTTTTCTCTGGCACTTCCTTCTATTTGTTTACATCTTAGGGAAAAGAAAGGTAGATGGCTGAAGTTTAATGTCATCAATATTACCACCTCTCATCCTAAAACTACCTCAAATTCCTCTCTAAAATCATTCCAAATGTTCCTAACTGTAATCACTCTTTCATTACCACTTACTACAGCCATAATTCTGGTACTTAGTACATTTTGCTTTCTACTAGGACTGTTTTTACTAGCAGATCATCACTGCCTTGATTTTAGAACCCATGCATTATTTAATTTTTTTTTCTTTTCTTTTTTTGAGTTGGAGTCTCGCTCTGTCACCCAGACTGGAGTGCAGGGGCCGCTCCCGGCCACCGCAGCCTC
>NW_007252040.1:137674-138075 GCF_000164805.1 Carlito syrichta
GTCTCACTCGGTTGCCCAGATTGGAGTGCAGTGTCTGCTCCCGGCCACCGCAGGCTCGCCTGCTGGACTCCGGCAATCCTTCTGCCTCAGCTTTCCGAATAGCCAGAATTACAGGCATGTGCTTCCATGCCCAGCTGATTTTTTGATTTATTGTAGAGATGAGGTCTCGCTGCCCAGACGGGTCTCGAACCAGCGGGCTCAGGCAATCCACTCACCTCAGCCTCCCAAAGGCGCGGGATTACAGGCTGAGCCACTGAACCCGGCTATTATTTAATTTTTAAATGAAAGCTCAGTAATGATTATCTCTTCAGAATTGTTTTTGTTTTTTTAGCCTCAAGAGATGCAAAAGTAGCCGGGCTCGGTGGCTCAGCCTGTAATCCCGCGCCTTTGGGAGGCTGAGG
>NW_007252040.1:138095-178315 GCF_000164805.1 Carlito syrichta
ATAACCAATGGATTTTTGCAATGTTGTCATCATTTTTGCTCATTACGGCCTCCCCGACCTCTCTTCATCAGTGATGCTTTCTGTCGCTTCATAAAACTGTTTAATCCATTTGTACACTGCTGTTTTCTTCATGGCATTATCCCCATAAACTCAGACTAATATGTCCCTGAGTTCCACTTCCATTCTTGTCAAGTTTAACAAGAAATTAAATGTGTATTTCTTGTCATAATTCAAACTTTCCAATGTCCCAGCCATAGTTCAGATGTACAGTCCAGAAAAAGGAAGTCTGAGGCGGAAGGACACCCGGAGTCCAGCAGGTGGAGGGGGCGGTGGCCGGGAGCGCCCGTTGCACTCCAGTACCATAGTGATATTCAGTAATGAGGTCAAAAAAAAAAAAAAAAAAAGAGATGCAAAAGTTTCCATTATGTCCTAACCACTTGCAACAATTGTTTTTAATAGTAATTTTTCATATTCTTCCACATCTTTCCTTTGTTTTTCTTTCATAAATATTCTAAATGTTAAGTGACATATGTGTTGGAACGGGGTGAGGGGGAGATAAGAAAGAGAAAGGTGTTTGGATAGCAATTTGAGGATGTGATGAGTGGAAGACATTTGTTAAGGAGAGATGTCTGAGGGAATTATTTATATCATTAAGCAATATAAGAAATAAAGTAGACTTAAGTATTTTTTCCTAATATATCAACTTTCTAGGTTTTATTTTGTTTTAATTGACACATAATAGTTATAGGGTGCTGGGTGATGTTTTAATACATGTATATATGTGTAATAAATCAAAGTAATTAGCATATTTATCACTTCAAACAGTTATTACTTTGTGGTGAAAACATTCAGAATTTACTCTTGTACTTTGAAATATACAATGCATATTAAAATGTGAAACACTCTAAAGAGCACCAATCATCGACCAATCATCTTATAAACTACTTTGCCCCATTATGCTCTAGTCCCCATTCTCTGACCCTGCATTCAAATATGTGTCTACTGGAAGTCTTAGCCAGAGCAATCAGGCAAAAGAAAGAAATACAATCAGGAAAGAGAAAGAAATACAGGGTATCCAAATTAGAAAAGAAAATTATCAAACTATCTCTGTTTGTTGATGATATGCTCTTATACATAGAAAACTCTAAAGACTCTTCCAAAAGACTCCTGATCTTGATAAATGAATTCAGTAAAGTCTCAGTTTACAAAATCAACACACACAAATCAGTAGCACTGCTATACATCAGTAGCAACCAAGCTGAGACTCAAATCAAGAAATCAATCCCATTTACAACTGCTACCCTGAGAAAATACTTAGGAATGCGAGTGTATGTGTATATATATGTATATATATATATATATAAAGAAATGAAAAAACATCCCATACTCATGGATTGAAAGAATCAACATTCTTAAAATGGCCATATTGTCCAAAGCAATCTACAGATTCACTGTAATCTCTATCAAATAATCATTGTAATTTTTCACAGAATTAGGGAAAAACAACCTTAAAATTGGTGTGAAACCCAAGTAACCAAAGTAATTCTAATAAAAAAGAACAAATCTGAAGACATCACATCACCAGATTCCAAATTGCAATGCAATGCTGTAGTAACCAAAACTGCAGTGGTACCGGTACAAAAGCTGACACATAAACTAATGGAGCAGAATAGAAAATTTAGAAGTAAACACAAATTCCTATAACCAATTAAGTCCTACCAATTAAACAGAAGTTTACAATGGGGAAAATACACATTTCAATAAATTGTGCTGGGAAAACTGAATAGTTACATGCAGAAGCATGAAATGTGATCTCTCTCATTGTATACAAAAATTAACTTGGGATGGGTTAAACATAAAACCTGAAACATAAAAATTCTAAAATAAAACCACAGAAAAATTATTCTAATCATTAGTCTAGGCAAATAATTTTTGTTTAAGACCCCAAAAGCAAATGCAACAAAAACAAAAATAAGGGGAACTTAATAAACTAAAAAGTTTCTGCACAACAAAAGAAATAACTAATAGAGCAAATAAGCAACTTATAGAATGGGAGAACATATTTGTAAACTATACATCAGACAAAGGATTAATATCCGGAAACTATCCTTTCTCAAAATATAAATTCTATCACAAGAAAAACTTATTTCATTGTGTATGTCTTTGTCAAAAATACAAAGTTGTTATTTCTGAAGTTTGGAGGTCAGTAATACCAGGAAATGACATGAGAAACTCTCTGGATCCATGGTAGCAAAAAAGTTTTTCTGTTCAGATTTTTATGATTTATAATGCCTACTCAGAATATCATCTTGAATGTTGAAATAATATAATTATTTTATCTGCCAATATTGCATTATGAACAAATCCAAATTTAGGGAAGTTCTATAAAATGCTGCTCTTCAATTTTCAAAAATTTCTAACTTGAAGAGGATAAAGAAAGACTAAGAAACATTCCAGATTGAAGAAAGTCAGAGACATGACAATTAAATACATTGTGTAATCCAGAATTGTATCCCAAACCAAATGAAAAACTTTAGTAGGAAAATTAATATAATTTGAATAAAGTTTGTAGATTAAATAACTATACTGCCTTAATGTTAATTTTCTGATTTTATTAGCAGGTATGTATTTATGGAAAAGAATGCTCTTGTTTAAAACATTACACTATGAAGTATTTGGAGGTAAAGAGAGTTTTTTACTGCATCTTACAAACATTTCAAATATATCTACATATATACACTCATGTATGTTTGCTGTATCTATTCTCATGTGTGTACATACATCTTTACATACACAAAAAATGATAACAAAAGTTAAATGTCTAAAATTGACATCTGGCAATCTGAGTAAAGAATATATACCAATTTTTAATTTAATTTTGGCAATATTTTAGTAAGTCTGAAATTATTACAAAACAACAACAACAACAAAAAACAAATTCTTTAGGGCCAGAGTAATGGAAATATTGTTTCAAGTATTAAAGTAAGTAATAGTTGGGGATATGTTACTAAAAGTTATTCTTCATATTGTATACGCTTTGAAGAAATTGAGTTGATTGATGGAGGTCATAGTATAAAAAGAAGAGTTCTAAGTAAGAAATTTAAGGTCTACTATATATCTAAGTTTAGAGAAACTAATACAAAATTTATAATGAACTTTTGTTTCTAGAAAAAATCTAAAGGGAAATTTTTTTTTCAAAAAAATTAAAAAAGAAAGATGTTAGAGGAGATACTGTAAAAGACTCTTCCAGGGCAAACACTGTAGATACACACACACACACACACACCCACACACACACGCAATCTGCCATATATATATCTGTTTATATATTTATATATATATCTGTTTATATATATATCTGTTTATATATTTATGTGTGTGTATATATACATGTATACACACACACACACCCACACACACACACATATATATACAGTAGTCAGAAATCTACAAAGAATAAAAGCCAAGTGAATTCTAAGAGATAAGAAATTTTTTTTCTTTTTTTTTCCTTTTTGTTTTCTGGGCCTATGGAAGTGCTGGATCATCTCGGAGAGATCCACTTGTCTTTGCTTCTTTTCTTTTCTCCCTGTGACATGCGGGTCTGGGGAGTCCATAGGAAGGATGCTGGGACACCTAGAAGCTGGAAGATAGCCTTGTTGTCCCTCAGTCAGATCTGATCTCTTGTATGGAGTAAAGGAAAGAGCTCTGGAATGTGAAGAGGCACAAAACATTAGCCAATCTGCCAGCTGTGACTCCTCATTACACTGAGGGACTTTTGCCAGAGAAGAGCATAGAAGATTCACTTACAAAGGTGCCAGTGGGAAGATATGGAAGATTTGACTTTAAGAACTTACACTTAAAAAAATCTGGGGAAAGTCTGCGTGAAGGTGAAGGGCAGATAGGATGTTCTATTTTAAGCAACGATTACAAATGTAAGAAGCGTGGGAAAGTTTTTCAACACTCCAAATTTGTCATCCACCAGAGGATCCATATTTCTGAAATGGCATTCAAATATGAATATGGTAAAATGTTTAACCAGTCCTCAAAATAAAATCAACATCAAAAAAAATAGTGGAGGAAATGTACACAATATATGTGGGAGAGTGTTTAGGAAATAATCTTATCTAAATAGACATGAAAGCATCCATAGTGGAAAGAGAGCCTTCAAAAGTGAAAAAATTGGCAAAGACTTTAACTATTACGCATGCCATTCTGAACATCAGAAAATTCATACTGGAGAGAATTTATATAAATATGGAGAATGTGATAAAGTCTTTATTTGGTATTCACATCTTACTCACCATTAGAGAGTCCATTTACCTAAGACAATCTACAGATTTAATGCAATACCCATCAAATTACCAGCAGCATTCTTCTCAGACCTAGAAAAAGCAATACAGGAATTCAAATGGAAACATAAATGACCAAGACTAGACAAAACAATCCTCAGCAAAAAAAAAAAAAGCAGGTGGTATCACACTCCCAGACTTTAAACTTTAAACTTTATTATAAAGCTACAATACTCAAAACAGCCTGATATTGGTACAAGAACAGGCATATAGATTGATGGAATAGAATTGAGATTCCAGAAGCAAAAGCTCAATTTTTCAACCCCCAGACTTTAAACTTTAAACTTTATTATAAAGCTACAATAATCAAAACAGCCTGATATTGGTACAAGGACAGGCATATAGATTGATGGAATAGAATTGAGATTCCAGAAGCAAAAGCTCAATTTTTCAACCCCCAGACTTTAAACTTTAAACTTTATTATAAAGTTACAATAATCAAAACAGCCTGATATTGGTACAAGGACAGGCATATAGATTGATGGAATAGAATTGAGATTCCAGAGGCAAGACCTCAATTTTTCAACCAACTCATCTTCGACAAAGCCTCCACCACCCACTACTGGAGAACCCATTCAGTAAATGATGCTGGGAAAATTGACTGACCACATGCAGAAGATTGAAACTGGACCCCTACCTATCCCATACACAAAAATTAACTCTAAATGGGTCACAGACCTAAATGTAAAACCTCAAACTGTAAGAACCTTAGAAAACACAGGAGATACTCTACTGGAAATTGGAACTTGCAACCAATTCCTGATCAATACTCGAAGTGCCCAGGCCATAAGAGATAAGATAGACAAGTGGACCACATCAAACTGACAAGCTTCTGCAAAGCCAAAGAAACCATTACAAAGGCAGAGAGATTGCCCACAGACTGGGAAAAAATATTTGCCAACTCCATGTCTGACAAAGGCCTAACATCAAGGATCTACAAGGAACTCAAATGTTCTAAAAAGAAAAAAGAAGAACAGCCCCATTACAAAGTGGGCAAAAGATATGAATAGACACTTCTCAAAAGAGGACATATGAGCAGCCAACAGATACATGAAAAAATGTTCAGCCTCACTAGTCATCAAGGAGAGGCAAATTAAAACTACACTGAGATACCACCTAATTCCAGTCAGAATGGCTATCAACAATAACTAAAAAAATAACAGATGCTGGAGAGGATGTGGCAAAAAGGGAACACTTCTTCACTGTTGGTAGAAGTGTAAACTAGTACAACCTCTGTGAAAATTAGTGTTGTTCTAAAAATCGACTTTCCATATGACCCTGCAATCCCCCTACTGGAAGTATACCTGGAAGAACTCAAATCACTCTATAAAAAAGATATCTGCATACGTATGTTTATCACAGCATTTTTCACAATAGGAAGAACATGGAACCAACCGTGCTGCCCATCAAAAGAGGACTGGATAAAAAAAAGTGGTAAATATACACAATGGAATATTATGCAACCATAAAGAAGAACAAAATCATGAACTTTGCAGCAACCTGGATGGAAGTAAGAGTTTATAATACCGAGTGGAGTGATCTCACACAGAAACAAAGATCTGAGCATCACATGTTCTCACTCATAAGTGGACCTTGAACAACTATTGTAAAACTTTAAGAAAAGTATTGACAGTGGGAAACTACAGAGGAGGGGAGGGGCATGGAGAGATGGGTTTGACAGTAGTCGATATCTGCCTGGTGAAGGGGTATCAACAAGGGTACCTGCACAATGAATATTTGTATACCTAGGCTTGAATTGTACCCTGCAATTTTAAAATAAAAATTAAAGGAGGGGGAACAAAAGAGACAAGGAATTCTAAGGATAAAATAGTGTTAAAACCAACTTTTAATCTGAGGGTTTTATTTTGATGGATGCCCAGATGTTGAGCAAAAGATAAAATGTATGTTCATTTTAGGTGCTTTGTAGTCTAATATAGAGTACAACAACAAAGTTAAGGACATTGATTTTAGAAGGTCATTAAAAAATGCTATTATACAAATGAAAGTGGATTAAAATATAGAGTTTCTGGAAAGACAAATTGGATTTAAGCCCAGGCCTTTTCAACTACTAGTTTCATGACTGTAGATAAGTTTTGCCTACACTCTGAGCTTTAGCAAGATCGTTTATACCCTGAAAATAATAATACATGCATTTAAATTATCTAACCCCAATGTAGAAACCTGTAACATGTTAGCTATCAATACCAACTCATCATTTTAAATTATGGATAGACTTTACTTTTTTGAGCAGTTTGAGTTTGCAGAAAATTGAACATAAAGTGTAGAGAATTCCCATACTCCCTCTGTCACATCCTTCCCCCAAACCCATTTCTCCTATATTTAACATCATGCATTTGTGTAGTATTTGCTATTTATGATAAACCCATACTGGTACATTATTATTTAAAAAGTCCATAGTTTACAATAGCATTAACTCTTTGTATTGTACAGTTCTATGAGTTTTGCCAAATGTATATTGTAATGTATACACGATTATGATATCATAGAAAATAGTTTCATGGCCCTAAAAATTTCCTGTGCTCCATTATTTATCATTATCCTCTCTCTACCACTCCCAACTCCTGGCAACTACTGATCTTTTAACTGTCTTTATAGTTTTACTTTTTCCAGAAAATATACAGTGGAATCATATAGTATATAGTTTTTTCATACTGATTTTTTGTCTTTTAGCAATGTGCAATTAGGTTTCCTTCATGTATTTTTATGGCTTGAGAGCTATTTATTTTTATCACTGATATAGTCCATTGTATGGATATACCACAGTTTGTTTATTCATTCCTTTTGAGGACATCTTTATCACTTCCAATTTTTAGTAATTATTAATAAAGCTGCTATAAACGCTTGCATGCAAATATTTCTGGAGACATAAATTTTAAACTCATTTGAATAAATATCTAGGAGCAGGATTGCTAGATAATAAGGTAAAACTATGCTTAGGTTTGTAAAAACTGTCTTCCAAAATGGCTGTACCATTTTGCTTTTCCACCAGTAGTGAATGAGAGTTCCTGTTGCTCCACGTTCTCACCAGCATTTGTGTCAATGTTTGGGATTTTGGTCATGATAATAAGTGTCTAGTGGTATTTCATTGTTTCCATTTTCAATTCCATAATCATGTATTATATTGAGGATTTTTTAATATACGTATTTGGCATTTGCATATCTCATCATTTAAAAAATGTAACTGTTATTTTTACACTACTACTCATATTATTGAATTGGCTTTGTTACACATTTGGAAACACAGCAATTCTGGAAAGAGTAAAGCCAGAAAGAGAAGGGAAGGACATGAAAAAATGATAGAACTCCTGATGGTATCTAAGATGCCAGACAAGAAAGGGAAGGTAAGGAAATCAGCAAATAACAACGACAACAACAAAATAAAACACTTTCCATTTAAAGATATTCATGCACTAAGACTGGCTGTATTCTGGGGGTGGTTTTGCTGGTCAAAGAAAAAAGGACAGGGAGAATGAGAGAGAGAGAGAGACAGAGAGAGAGAGAGAGTGTGTGTGTGTTGTGTGTGTGTGTGTATGTGTGTGAGAGATAATTGAGAAAAGTATCCAAATATTCCTTTTTATTTCTTGATCCTACTACACAGCATTGAAATTAGATGCAAAATCCTCCATCTGTAGTTACACAGGATGCCCATAAACAAACATTATAAGTAGATCCATTATCACCACTCCTTTCTCTTCCTCTAAACTACAGTTTACTCCAGGTACAACACTGAAATGTGTTTTTTCTTAAAAAAGAGTAATGAGAATATTTTTTGGATATAATCTAGTTTTTAGGTAATGTGAAAAAATTACATTACAAGAATCTAACATCCTATTAGTGGAAGTGCATAATGGTACAATATTGCAGCTTCACAATAGACAATGTTCATATGTGCTGATACAGTAATGCCACTTCCAGTAACTTCTTCCAAATAATTATTTATAATTTTGTGTGGATTTATCTAAAATTAAAGTCATTCAGCATTTTTATTACATAAAAATTTCATAAAATAGAAAACAAAAAAATTCCTAAACATAGTCATAATTATATACATTAGGGTAAACTGGTATAATGAAATATTATATCCAGTCATTGAATATGAAGTTGTAAGAGAATATTTATCAACATGAAAAGTTGTTCACTGCATATTTTGGTATAAAAAAACAAGCCACACCATGACTATCCTCTTTTTCTGCACAGAAACAAATAAAAATCATGAAAGGATATATAATACAATGTTAAAATCTTTCCTCTGTTTGGTTGGATAATAGTTCATCACTGTATTCCTCTTTTTGCCTTCCTTCAGAGTTTGTTGAGTTTGGAGGTTTAGCACATAGACCTTGGAGTTACAAGAGAAGATTTTCCATTATTGATTCTACCACTCAGCAGTTATATGCTTAGCTTAATATTCCAAACCTGGAGTTTTTTGTTGCCTCTAGTCTCAGGTGTTGAATGTATGTACGAATGAAAAATATATATGATGTGTTCATTTACAGTTTCAAACCTGCAAATTCCAATAACTGGTAATCATTCTCTTTATAATCTGCATTATGTGTGCATTGTAATCTGCATTTTTCTAAAATTCTCAACAGGAAAGAGACAGTAAATTTTTAAATATTAAAAAAGTTGTAGCAAAATAAAATTAGGTAAGATTCTGGAGTTATCTAAAGAAATAGAGTTTAAAAGTATTGGTCTAAGTTTGTGTGTATAGATTTATAATATTAAAATATTACTGACCAGGTGAGGTGGCCCACACCTGTAATCCCAGCACTTTGGGAGGCATGGGAAAGTGGGTTCTAGGGTGCACATACACCTGTCAGTGGATACTGGGATCTGTAGATAGATTCTGAATCACAGCTTCCCCCTTAATTAAATCTCAAAACTGCAAAAAGTATAGCCACCAACCCGCAGTCCAGCTTCAGAAGTGAACAAAGCCAGAGGATCCTCATAAGGAAGAACAGGAGATTGAACAAAAAGAAGCAAAAGCAACCCCACCTTCCCTGAAAAACAGAATTAAAGAAGGGGAGGGAAAGGGGGAGAGAAAAATCTACACAAATGAAGAAAAACCAAAAGATGAATATTGGTCTCTCACAGACCCCTGGGAGGTTAGACACTGAGAAAAGAGACTTTGGAATGCAAACATTGAAGAGTCCCCAAAATGACTGGTCTCAAACTACAAACCCAGATATCAAGACATTAATATAGAGATTGAAAAGAATTGAGGAGAGACAAGACAAAAATAGGAAGGAATTAATAAGTGAGATAACAGTAGTGAAAGAATATTGTGAATGAAATAAATAACAAACTGATAAGCATGGAAAGCAGAATTACCCAAGCAGAAGAAAGAATCTCAGAGCTTGAGGAACAAAATATAGAACTAACTCAAACTGTCAAAAACATAGGAAAGAAGCTTAAAAAGACAGAACAAAATATTCAAGAGATGAATGATTACTTCAAGAGATCAAACCTAAGAGTAATTGGACTTCCTGAGGCAGAAAGAGAGATAGAAACCACCCTGGAACAAATATTCCATGAAATTATTTAAGAAAACTTCCCTCATCTCATCAGTGATGTGAAAATTCAAACACAAGAGATTCAGAGAACCCCTTCAAGACAACAAATAAGAAGACCAACTCCCAGACACATAATAATTCACCTAAACAACATAGGTATAAAAGGAAAAAAATCCTAAAGGCAGTAAGAGAAAAAAGGTCAGACTACCAACCATGGAAGATCAACTAGAATAGCAGCTGATTTATCTACAGAAACCATTCAGGCTAGGAAAGCTTGGAGCCCTATCCTCAAAGTTCTAAAAGATAAACAATTTCAACCAAGAAAAACCTGCCCAGCCAAGCTAAGCTTCATCAGTGAGGGAGAAATAAAATCTTTCCCAGATATCCAATCCCTAAGAACTTACACTAGCTCCAGACCACCTTTACAAAAAACAATTAAGAAAGTATTAAACACAGAAGAAAAGGAAATAAGAACAACAACGTTCTTCACAAGAGTACAGGAAAAAGATTAAAAACACACATGAACCAACACAAAAACCAAAAGAGAGACAACAAATAGCAACAACAACTCTATAAGAACCTCATGATAGGGATCAACTCTCTCATTTCAATAATTAACCTGAATGTGAATGGACTAAATGCACCAGTGAAAAGACATAAAATGGAAAAATGGATAAAATATCACCAGGCAACAATATATTGCCCTCAAGAGACTCATCTCACTAGAAAGGACACTCACAGACTCAAAGTAAGAAGATGGGAAAAAAATTTTCAGGCAAATGGAACACAAAAGAAAGGAGGAGTCGCTATCTTAATTTCAGACAAAATACCCTTTAAGCTATCAAAAATTTAAAAAGATACAGAAGGCCAATACATAATGATAAAAGTTCAATCCATCAACAAGAAATATCCATCCTAAACATGTATGCATCCAACATAGGAGTGCCAAGTTTCATAAAGCAGCTTCTAGGTAAACTCAAAAAAGATATTGCCTCTAACACTATCATAGCTGGGGACTTTTATACCCCACTCACAACCCTAGACAGATCATCAGGTCAAAAACCCAGCAACGAGATCTGGAACTCAATGTGACTCTTGACCAAATGGACTTCATTTAAACCTACAGAACATTCCACCTAATGACCACAGAATACACATTCTACTCATCACTGCATGGAATGTACTCTAACTAGACCACATCCTTGGCCATAAATCAAGCATAAACAAATAATAAAAGATTGAAATTCTGCCATGCACCTTCACAAATCACAGTGGAATAAAAATAAATATCAACACTAGCAAGGTTCTCCCCAAACCCACAAAGGCATGGACACTAAACAGCATGATGCTAAACAACTCCTGGGTCAACATGGAAATCAAAATGGAGATTAAAAGATACCTGGAAACAAATGAAAATGAAGAAACATCTTTCCAAAATCTCTGGGATGCCATGAAAGCTGTAGTAAGAGGGGAATTCATATCTCTACAAATGCACATGAAGAAAATTACAAATTAACAGCCTAACAAGTCACCTAAGGAAGCTGGAAAAGCAAGACCACCAAAACCCTAACTTCAGCAGGAGAATCCAAATCACCAAAATAAAAGCACAAATTTGGGACATAAAAGTCAAAAGGATAATACAAAAAAAATCAATGAAACAAAAAGCTGGTTTTGAGAGGATAAACAAGATCGATGATCCCCTAGTTAGACTGACCAAGAAAAAAAGAGAAAAAGCCCAAATAAATACAATCAGAATCACAAAAGATGAAGTCACATCTGACCCTAAAAAAAATACAAAAGATCATTAGAGATTACTATGTACACTTGTATGGTAACAAACTTGAAAACCTTAAGGAAATGGAGGACTTTCTGACATCACACAACCTACCGAGGTTTGAAAAAAGAAGAAATCAAGACCCTAAATAGACCAGTAATAATCAAGGAAATTGACTGTATCATAAGAAAACTACCTACAAAAAAAAAAAAAAAAAAAACCCTGGATAAGATGTCTTTCCAGTAGAATTCTACAAGGCATATAAAGAGGAACTGATACCAATCCTACTGAAAGTATTCCAGGCAATTGAGAAAGATGGAACTCTCCCCAAATCATTGTATGAAGCTAACATTACATTGCTACCCAAGTCAGGTAAAGACTCAACAAAGAAAGACAACTACAGGTCAATATCTTTGATGAACATAGATGCTAAAATTCTCAACAAGATCCTAGCAAACTGGATTCACCAACACATCTCAAAAATCATCCATCATGACCAAGTAGACTTCATCCTTGGGATACAAGGCTGGTTCAACATTTGTAAGACCATAAATGTAATTAAATACATCAACAGATGTAAAAACAAAAACCACATGATTATATCATTAGATGCAGAAAAAGCTTTTGATAAAACCCAGCACCACTTCTTGATAAAAACCCTCAAACATCTAGGCATAGATGGAACATACCTCAAAATAGTAAGAGCCATCTATGAGAAACCCACAGCCAGCATACTATCAAACAGACAGAAATAGGAACCATTTTCCCTGAAAACTGGAACAAGACAAGGATGCCCACTCTCACCCCTCCTGTTCATTTTGGAAGTCCTGGCTAGAGTAATCAGAAAAGAGAAGGTGATAAGAAAAGAAGAAGTCAATTTATCTCTCTTTGCAGACGACATGAAGGTATACCTTGAAAACCCAAGGGAATTTCTTAAAAACCTCCTTGCACTGGTAAAGGACTTTGCAAAGTCTTAGGGTATAAAATAAATGTGCAAAAGACAAACGCATTTCTTTACACCAATAAGAAACAAACAGAAACCCAAATAAAAAGCACAATCCCATTCACGATAGCCACACACAAAAAAATGAAATACCTTAGCATCTTACTAACCAGATATGTGAAAGACCTTTACAATGAAAACTACAAAACCCTGCTCAAAGAAATCAAAGATGACACAAACAAGTAGGAAAATATCCCATGCTCATGGATTGGAAGAGTCAGTTTATTAAGATATCCATCTTACCTAAGGCAATCTACAGATTTAATGCAATACCCATCAAATTACCAGCAACATTCTACTCAGATTTATAAAAAACAATATAGGAATTCAAATGACCAATAATAGCCAGAACAATCCTCAGCAAAACAAACAAAGCAGGAAATACCACACAACTAGACATTAAACTTTACTATAAAGCTACCATAATCAAAACAGCCTGGTATTGGTAAAAGAACAGGAATAGAATTGAGATTCCAGAAGCAAAACCTCAGTTTCTCAACCAACTCATCTTCGACAAAGCCTCCATCACCCACCACTGGAGAGAGGAGAACCTATTCAGTAAATGGTGCTGGAAAAACTGGCTGACCACATGCAGAAGATTCATACAGGACCCTTATCTAGCCCCATACACAAAAATTAACGCTAAATAGATCAGGGACCTAAATGTAAAACCTGAAACCTTAAGAACTTTAGAAAACGCAGGACACAACCTTATGAAAGTTGGAATTGGCAACCAATTCCTGAGCAAAACCTGAAATGCACAGGCCATAAAAGATAAGATAGACAAGTGGGAACTCATCAAACTGTCAAACTTCTGCAAAGTCAAATAAACCATCAAGAGAGCAGGGAGACAGTCCACAGAATGGGAAAAAATATTTGCCAACTGCATGTCTGACAAAGGCCTAACATCAAGGATCTACAAGGAACTCAAATGAGCTAAAAAGAAAAAAACAAACAACCCCATTACAAAGTGGGCAAAAGATATGAATATCTTATGAATGTCTTCTCGAAAGAAGACATACGAGCAGCCAACAGATACATGAAAAAATGTTCAGCTTCACTAATCATCAAGGAGAGGTGAATTAAAACTACACTGAGATACTACCTAACTCCAGTCAGAATGGCCATCATCAACAACTCCAAAAATAACAGATGCTGGAGAGAATGTGGTGAAAAGGGAATACTTCTATACTGTTGGTAGGAGTGTAAACTAGTACAACCTCTGTGGAAATCAGTATGGCCATTCCTAAAAGTTCTAAAAATCGACCTTCCGTATGACTTCACAATCCCCCTACTGGGAATATACCCGGAAGAACTCAAATCACTCTATGAAAAAGATACCTGCACATGTTTGTTTATTGCTGCATTGTTCACAATAGCAAGATCGTGGAACCAACCATGCTCCCCATCAAAAGAGGACTAGATTTTTTTAAATGTGGTATATATACACAATTGGAGTATTACACAGCCATAAAAAAACAAAATCATGAATTTCGCAGCAACTGGATAGAATTAGAGTTTATAATACTCAGTGATCTTTCACAGAAACAAAGATCTGAGTATCACATGTTCTCACTCATAAGTGGACCTTGAAAAACTACTGTAATACTATAAGAAAAGGATTGATAGTGGCAGGAAACTACTGGGTGGGGGCATGGAGGTGCAGGGAGGTTGGATTAACAGTAGTAAATATATGTCTGGGGAAGGGGGGCATACCTCATCAACAAGGGTACCTGCACAATGCATATTTGTATACTAACCCTTAACTGTACCCCACAATTTTAAAATTTAAAAAATTATATAATTATTAAAATAAAATAAAATAATAAAAATAATGCCATTCTTTATTTTCTAAAACATCATCTTATTCTAAAATTAAATAAGGAAATTATGAAGTTGAAAGTGAAATTGCTCTTTGATAATTAATGGAATTTTGGTTTTGTACAAACACTGAAGGGCAGTTTAAATTGAGTGGAGTTTGACAGGATCTATATTAATCAATAAAAGAAACATGCTAAAAAAAACCACATCGCAATTGTAAGAAGTATGTATGGGCTATCATCATTATTTTTATTTTTTTCTCTTTTTTTTCATTGCAAATTCTTGTTCATGCAGTGCTTCTGACATACTTCCTGAAGGGCTGAGTCATGACTGGTGCTGACTGAAGCCTCCTTTGCAGATTGGCAAATACAGACAATGGCAATTTTGACAAAGGGCTAAATTAACAGAGTCCTGGAAATACTCCAAGTAAATGGACAAGTAAGATAAGAATATGCGAGAAAAAAATATTTTTATGCAAAGATATATTTTGACTGACATATGTTGATACTGTGAAAAGAACACTGGTTTGGGCTTCAGACAGTGTTGTTATAAGTCTCGGCTGGCTAAGGAAACAGACAAATTAACTAACGTTTTTCATATAATTTTTTTTTTTTTTTTTTTTTTTTTGAGTTGGAGTCTCACTCGGTCGCCCAGACTGGAGTGCAGTGGCTGCTCCCGGTCACCGCAGCCTCGACCTGCTGGGCTCCGGCGATCCTTCCGCCTCAGTCTTCCAAGTAGCCGGAATTACAGGCATGCGCTACCACGCCTGGCTGATGTTTTGATTTATTGTAGAGATGAGGTCTCTCTGCCCAGGCGGGTCTCGAACCCGCAGGCTCAGGCAATCCACTCACCTCAGTCTCCCAAAGGCGCAGGATTACAGGCTGAGCCACCGAGCCCGGCTCATATAATTTTTTAATCTATTAAATGTGAGTAATAATGTCCATGTGACAAGAGTTTGGATAAAGATCAAATGAATGTGCCATTCAAATGAACCTGTTATTCAGGAAAACTTTCATTTTAAAATGTAGAGCTTATGCCACTCATACTTAGGTCCCTCCTCTTCATTCATGGAGGTGACACGGTGTGCTGCCTTCCAACGTTGAGATCTGTTGGTTTTTAGTTGTGCAGATTACAAAGATTGAGCAGGAAGAGGGTATGCATTTGAACATTCAGTGAGGATGAATGCTCAGGAGCAAATAGCCAAGGCTGGCAGCTCTATACTTTGGGGGGAAAATTCAGGGACCCCACAGACACTCCACAGCTGCGGGTTTTGAGGGGTATATTGGGAAAAGTCTATGAATACTTATTGATTAGAAATACAGTGTAGCCCTCTCTGCATTCGGTCATCAAGTCAAAACAAACCCAGTGAGCAGAAAGTTGCTGCAACGTTCCCTTTCCACCAGCTTCTTTGCCTGGAAATAGCCCCTAATGCATAGAGCCATCAGCATGTCCTCCACCTCACTTCTTCCTCCCTGGGGTGGAATGGGGTGAAAAAAATTCTTTAAAAAGATGTGTTTAACAAAGAGTAGTTCTGCCTTCTTACTACTTCATCCCCCCAAGGCCCCTCTAATGGGACACGTTTGCATTTTTACAGAGACTCATTTGTTTGTAGAGTTCTAGTTAGGAATCACAATCCATCAGAGAGGAGGAAATCCGCATTAATTAACAGGACGGTTGCAGTGGCCACCTTCACCTAGGAGGCTGAGAGAGAGAGAAAGAGAGAGAGAGAGAGAAGGAGGGGAGGCGGGAATGGAGGGCGGCGGTGCTATAAAACTGAGATGAAAGCTTAGAGAAACAAAGCATGCGTTCTGGCAGGGACAGCCACGGAATCCCGGGGTCGTGGGGCACGAGAAGGTCGGGGAACCGCCTGCTTTCAGTATTTGCTGTCTCTTGGCAACTGCTGCAGTGTTGAGAAAATGGAGAGAGCGCAGACAGGTGTGCCTGGGAAGCACCAAGGCAAAGCGATTGCAGGAGCTGCAGGAAGACAAAAGCGGAGGAGGTCCCTGCAGTCCTGTAGAGTGGTGGCGATGGCAAGAGCGGGTTTTGCTACCTTGCTGATAGGTGGCAGTGACGGTGGAAGCAGGGGTGTGGGGAAGTCCTGTGCTGCACCTGCTCTGTGCTACCCCTAGCGAGGGATGCTGCGGCAGGTGTTTCTCGGGCAGCTCCAGTTCAGCCACAGGCCGGGCTTGTGCGTGAACCAGCATCCTGGTCTTTTTCCTCACCATGCCCACCGTCCTGACCATCGCCTTCAGTCTCAGCGTGCTCAACCGCTTCCATCCCGAGGGCAACCTGGAACGCCTGGTTGCATCCAGCCACAGCCTGGCCAAGAGAGAGGGCAGGCAGGCCAGCAGATAATTTCCTCTGGACTAATCCAAAAGCTAGCTCTATTCGTACTCACACAACCCTGAGAGGTATGGCGGGGTGATGCTCCTCTTCTCACCTGGGGACAATATTTTGCTGTGCTGGAAATGAAGTCAGCAAGGGCTGTAATTACTAAACTTTTTCCCATCTGGTAGGGAAAACATCACATCAGCATAAGAAATGCCCGCTGTATAATATTATTTCAGTGCTAAATGGTTTCAAAGGGTGGAATACCGTGACCAGGGTGCAAGTGAACTACCCTAACACTAAACTAAATGTGTACTGATGAAAAGTTCTGCAGGTTTCTGACAGTTAAAGAGGCAGCACTCCATTTCTTGTCCCAAACAAGCAAAGTGAATAGCAAAGGCTTAATTTTTAGGGCTTCATAGATAATTGCTTCTTTCACTGAGACAAAGAGGGGCAATTGGGAGAAAAGGGGGAATAAACATAAGTAAAACAATATAAAACATACCGTTTTTATTAGGAATTAATTAGTGACTGGAATATGAATGGTGAGTTTTTAGCATTGCTGGGACTTTCTTTCCATTCCCAGGTGAAATAACCACATATTTGCCAGCAGCCTGGCTTGAATTTGATAGTTGGGTATCTGTACCTATGTACCCCTGTGTGTCTGTCACTAATAAGTTATGACTATAATTGGGATTCCATAAATTTGTATAAGAATGTAGTAGGGATTTCAACAATTGTGTATGTTTCTATTTGTATGGAATATAGCTAAAAAATCTCTAAATTTAAATAATTTGTCATTAAATGATAAACTAAAACAACAGTCAACAATTTTTTTCTGTATATGAATGTATAGTAATTATTTTAGGTTTTGCAGGCCACATTCTGCCTTTTTCATACGTTCTTTTTTTGTCTTCTTTTTTTTCTCTTTATTGTTTGTAGCAATCTTTTAAAACTGAAAATATAATAACAATACTTAGCTCTCAGGTCCAACAAAACAGGCCAGGGATCTGATCTGAACCCTGGACAAGTTTACTAAACTTAAAACTAGATTTTTTTTTTGTAACATTAGAGGTGGATACCTTTCCTTTCACAAAACTCCAAGCTAATCATGTATTTCATTCATGATGTGTGTGTGTGTGTGTGTGTGTGTGTGTGTGTGTGTGTCTGTATGAGTACGTGTGTATCATAACAAAAATAATGGAGCTTAACTAACCGTAAAGAGATTAAGTAGTAAATTTTTTCAGTCTAATTTTTCACTCTTTAATTCATGGCCAAATGTTCAGGATTGAACTGCTGCAGGCAAAGAGACATGCAGACTCCAGGTAAATGCATTTTCAGGAATGAATGTAACTTCCAATAGAGTCACAGCTCCATTTGTATGTTAAACCCTGTGCATTCTTAAAAACTGCCAAGAAAGGAAAAGTGAAATCCTAAACTAGTTGTAGTTCTGAAAGTCAGAGGATTATTTCTGCTAACATAAGTGTGCATGTGCATCAAGGCATGTGCTTGCAGTAAGTGTCATGGGGAATCTGGAATCTGAAATCTGGAATAGATTCCAGCTTAGGAAAACAATGTAAATGTAGTTTATTTTTGAAAGTTTTATTTATGTAGGATTCATTAGTTTTTATTTATTGAACTTATTATTGTATTATATTTATAGATGTATAAATAAAATGATTTATTTTTAAACCTATCATTGCTTACTTATTGGATTCATCATTAGATTATTGAATTTATAGCTTATAGCTAATTCAAAGCTAACTTTCTTAGTTAATTTAAGCAGAATAATATCCCATCCCCTTTACTGAATGTATATTGAATAGATTGAGGAATGTTGGAAAGTTTGGGATTTTTCAGGAAAACCCGTAACTGGGAAATTAACTGGTAATGACTGTGCTATGGTTTGAATGGTTGTGTATTACCCACTCCACAATATGTGGAAGACTAATTTAATATGTGGAAGACTAATTCTCAATGTCATGGTATTATGAGTCATGGCCTTTGAGAGGTGGGCATGAGGCCCGAAACTTCTTTAATGGATTAGTGTCCTTATAAAAGAAACCCCAAGGAGCTTGTTTGTCCTTTTCACCATGTGATGACACAGTGAGAGGGTGCCATCTTTTAACCAGAAGAGTGAGTCCTCACCAGATTCCAAATTTACTGGTGCCTTGATCCCAGATTTCTCAGTCCCCATAACTGTAAGAGATAAATTTCTGTTGTTTATAAGTTACCCAGTCTAAGGTATTATATTATGGCAGCCCCAAAGGACTAAGACAGACTGTCAGTGATCAGGACTTTGAAAGGTGTTGTAATTTTCCAGGCTTCATGTTGAGGGAAACTAGACAGACGGTTCTCAGTTTTAAATCTAGGTAAATATTTGCTTATCCCACAGTTACTGAAGAAAGAATGTTGCAGAGCAATTGTGAACACACAGTAAAGCTTTACATCCCTGAAAATCCATATACGACTTATTGTTTGCAAAACAATTAGATAAGATTGAGAGAAATTCTGTTTTCTAATATCTATGTCACCTCTAACATGTTGTCCAGATTGTCTCAGAATGTCACCCTCTGTTAAAAATCAGTCAAAAAAAATGGACCCTGTTCAGAGTTCTCTATATACCCTTGTATATGGAAACAGCACAGCATATTACATACCTTTTAGGAGATCTCTTTTAGTTCATCTAGACCACCAAGTGATTCTAGGTAAGGAAACTCTTCCAAAGCAAATGAAATGATTTTGATTTGGTTGAGAGATTTTAGATGAAATGTTTAACTCTTCTGTCTTTTGATGTGTTAATGTGTTTCATATTTATTTTCTAATCCTTCTTACTTTATTTTCCAAGACTAAACTTGCCCTGTTAACTGATAAATTGATACACTGTAGTTCATATGAAATGTTTTATATGATTGCTGCTATATTGTTCAGGGAATGAGAAATTGAAGAAATAGATGGACCAAGAAATAGTGTTTAAACACTGTGAAGAGGATCAGGTAATTCTTTGTTATGGAAAAATTAGCCAGTTTATGTTAAGAAATAATCTGGAGTTAAACCTTAATTTACAAAGAAACCTTAAGTAAATGAGAAGACATTTTTCTAAATGTATTTAAAACACTAAGTGGACTTGCTATAGAACCTCCTAAAACCTCTGGCATGTCTGTTGATTTTGTCCATGTAGAAACAAAGATAGTGGTTTTGTATGGATTGCCAAGCTGTCTGTAAAACTTCTAGAATAAAGCTGAACAGTTTGTATGTTAAAGCCCTAACCTCCAATGTGATTGTATTTGAATACAGGACTGTGAAGAAGTGATAATTGTTATGATATACCTTGGCATACACCTAACCAGAGAAGTGAAAGATCTCTACAATGAGAACAAAAAAATGTTGCTCAAAGAAATCAAGGATGACATAAAAAATAATGAAAATAAAATTCCATGCTTATGGATTGGAAGAATAAATATTTTTAAGATGGCAATCCTACCATCTACAGAGTCAAGGCAATACTCATCACATTACCAAAATAATTTTTCTCAGACCTGGAAAAGACTATACAGAAATTCATATGGAAACAAAAAGAGCATGAATAACCCAAGTAAACCTCAGCAAATAGAACAAAGCAGGAGGTATCATGCTTCCAGACTTTAAACGTAACTACAAGACTATAGTAACCAAAACAGCCTGGTACTGGTACAATAATAGGCACATAAACCAATGGAACAGGATAGAGATTCTGGAAGCAAAAACTCAGTTACTCAAGCAACTCATCTTTGACAAAGCCATCAATAACAACCACTGGGGAAAGGAGACATATTTAGCAAGTGGTGCTGGGAAAATCGGTTGAACACATGCAGAAGAATAAAGCTGGACTTCTACCTATCAGCATACACAAAAATCAACTCTAAATGGATCAAAGACCTAAATGTAAAACCTCAAACTATAATAACCCTAGAAGAAAATGTAGGAAACACTTTTGTGCACATTGGAGTAAGCAACCGATTCTTGATCAAATCTCCAAAAGTAAATGTCATAAAAGCTAAGATAGACAAGTGGGACCTCACCAACTGAAAAGCTTTTGCACAACAAAAGAAACCATTAAGAGAGTGGGGAGACAACTCACATAATGGAAAAGAAAACTGCTAATTATATATCTGTCAAAGGCCTAACATCCAGGATCTACAAGGAACTCAAATTAGCTGAAAGGGAAAAACAAAACAAAACAAACAAACAAACAAACAACAACAACAACAACAAAAACAAGCAACCCTATTAAAAAATGAGGAAAGGACATGAATAGACACTTTTCAAAATATACTCAAGCAGTCAACAGATACATGAAAAAATACTCAGCCTTACTAATCATCAGAGAAATGCAAATCAAAACCACAATGAGATACCACCTAAATCAAGTAACGATGGCCATAATTAATAAATCCAAAGCAACAAATGCTGATTAGATTTCAGAGAAAAGGGACCGTTTCTATACTGTTTGTGGGAGTGCAAGCTAGTTCCACCTCTATGGAAAACAGTGTGGTGAATTATAAAAGAACTAAATATTGACCTTTCATATGATCCAGCAATACCTGTTCTGTGAATATACCTGGAGGAACAAAAAGTGTTTTACCAAAAAGACCCCTGCATATGCATGTTTATAGCTGCACTAGTTACAGTAGCAAAAACATGGAACCGACTCTATTGCCCATCAAAAGTGGGTTGAATAAGAAAAATGTGGTACATATACATAACAGAGTATTATGCAACCATAAAGATTTTGCAGCAAATTGGATGGATTGGAGACCATCATAGTGATCTATCACAGAAATGAAGAATTGAATACTGCATGTTCTCACTCATAAGTGGGACCTCAATATTAATTACATTGTTACAAGGGAGGGATTGGCAGTTGCTCGACACTGCCAGAGAAGGGAGTGGGAAGGCACATAACAATGCAAAGGGTATCTGGTCCTAAACCAGAGAGAGTAAGGACCAATTGGAGGCCCAAACTTCACCTGTACTCACCCTACTTGTGTAGCTAATCCTGAATTGTACCTCACATTTCTATAATACATAAAATAAAATAAAATAAAGAAGTGACAAAGGTTAAATGAGGGCATAAGGATGTGTTCCTAATCCAAGAGGACTGGTGTCCTTTTAAGAAAAAAGAAGAGACACCAGAGTTCTCCTCACATTACATGAGAACACAGCAAGAAAGTAGCCATTTGCAAGCCAGGAAAAGAGTCCTCAAAAGGAACCAAATCTGTTAGTATCTTGATTTTGAATTTCCCAAGCTTCAAAACTGAGAAAACTTTGTTGTTTAATCCACTTAATTTGTGATATTTTGTAATGTCAACCAGGACATTACCATCCAAGAGTCATTCCTTATATTTTCAGTCATTTGAGTAGTAAACAGAGCTATAGTACCTACTAAAATCCAAACAATGTGCTAGGGATACAGTGGAAGGAAAGACAAACTGAAATCTCATCCTCAATAATATATATATGTCAATAATATATATATCTTATATATATATGTCAATAACAGATATAAATTATCAAAATAAATCATAAATATCACATAAAGATAGTTTTTATAGAGAAGATTACTTAAGGTTATAAGAAAAAGAATGTCTATAAGATTGCTTTAACCAGGATTGTTTCTCTTTTACTTAGAGTAATTTTACACTCTATCCCCCCAAATAAAGAATGTAAAGACCCTAGAGAATGGAATGAGCATATTTAGTGGGAAACTAGAAAACTAGTGTTACTGAAGCAAACTAAACAAGCAAACATTGGAAGATAATGAGATCAGGAAGATGTGAGGTATCATCAGTGGGATCCAGATCATTTGTGTTTTGTTGGTCTTCAAATTATATAAGAAATATATTCTAAGCATTCAAGAAGAAATGTCAGTATTGTAAGCAGAGGATCATTATGCTCTAACCGATACATTTAAAACATTACTCTATTATGTGGAAATTGAATTGTAAGAGACAAGTATGAAAACTTGAATCTGGAGGCTATTGTATTATTTAGATGAGAGATGAAGGAGGCTGGTTATGATTTAAGTGGTGAAGATGTGAGAAGAGATAATATCTGAAAAATGCATTGAAGTTAGAAGAGACAGGACTAATTTTTGAATTTTATATGGCTTCTTCAGCAAGAGAGCAAAATAACTCCTAGAATTTTTGCTGAAGAATTAGATAAATAAACTATCCTTAAGTTTGTGAAACTACTTAAAATGAGGAGGCTTCTGGCAAGCAGATCACTATTGTATGTTCAGGCTGTTTGAAATACTTATTAAAACATTAAAAAGAGATGTCATTGATGCAATTGGGCTGTGAGTTTGGAGCTTAAAGGAGAATACAATCATGGCAAAGGGAAAATGTATATCACTATCGTATCAGTGGAACTAGATGAGATCATGCAGGGAGAGAATGCAGATCAAGATGAGGATGGGAAAAAAAGGAGGACATAGGCTTAAAAGTTAACATCAAATATCACTGTTGGAGGGCTTCTAGTCATATCGGAAAAAAATAGAGTATTTGGCTTTAACTAGAATCAAAGTGTTAAGGTAGGCTTTTCCATACTTATATGAAATCTTATAAGCACTTTCTAGGTCCTTATAATTATGTCTTACAGTACTCCAACTTGAGTTAAATGAAGTAATATATTAATCTCTAGTTTATTCTTTGGATTTCTTATAAAAATCAATATTTTCAGAACTCACAGCTCTCATTTTTAATTTTTAAAATAAACTTTAAGGAGAATTTTAAAATGTTGCCCATTTAATTTGAGTACTTGTCTTTTCATTACTTAATATTCACTGCTAGGCCAAATATAGAGAGAACTTTGAGGATATGGCTGGTAAGTTTTGCATACTTGCAACATTCTCCACATGGCACACTGTAGAAAATGAAGCATAGTTTAAGATTGATCACAGACTTACATAAAAAGAGATTTTTATGCTGCTTAGAGTTCTCAGCTTCGCTAGCAAAGCTAAAATATCTTAACATCACATATTATATAAGAAGATCCAAATTAGAAGCCTGATAGGAAAAGAAGAAACAAATCTAAGAAATGGATCCTACAGTTAGACTTTCTATTCTCACCATTTTCTACTTAGCCATAACCCTTCATCCAAAGACTATCTAAACACCAAAGCCAGAAACCTTAAAAGAAAAAAAAAAAAAGAAAAGAAAGGCATTACTAGTCTGATCAAAGAAAAAAAAAATACTGCAATATATAAAGAGGTAAGAAGACAAATGGAAAGTTGGGGGAAAGACTAACAATAGAAAACAAAAGCATTAATACACTTGAAATATAAAGGGCTCCTAAATATCAATGAGAAGAAGACAAATAATAAGAATGAGAAAAATATAGGAATCAATAATTGCCATTAGAGATAAAAAAAGGCCTAAAGTATATAAATATATTTTTAATATCACCAACAGTTCATAAATGCAAAGTAAAATGGCAAGATTCTATTGCTACCACTCTACTTAACAAAACTTTATACAAATTTAAAATTTCTTAAGATATGGTTAGGTAACAAAAAAAAACAGAATCAATAGAGACAAACCAAATTGAAAGTTTTTCTTTTCCTTTTTCCACAGAGACCTCAGAGGTGTGCATTCCAAGACTGTTGCAATAGTTCAACTTAGTAGGTGCACCTTAGGCTCTGGTTGCTTCCAGCTTACCATGCTCACATTCCTAGAAATAGCTATTTTCCTCAGAATCCAGAAAAGTCTTCCAGACAATGCATCCTAGACAAGAGGATGGTGGAAGGATAAAGTAGGGCATATGTCCCAAGTATCATTTCAAGAAGATTCCCAGAACTACCATGAAATTGTTAAATTCATTGGCCAGGACTTACTCAGATGGCAATGGGCTGGGAAATGTAGCATTTTGGACATAATATATTTGATGAAGGTTCTATTATTATTGAAAAAATATATATTGTTTCCTACAAGGGAAACATGTTAACAATGATAATTCTGCCTTTTAATGATGGTATAAAAAATTATATTATTAATTTTCAGGTAGAAAGAAAATTAGCACTTTTAAAAATACCAGATGAGATGCAATACTTGACAAAAATAGCAACTATTTGTTTTTGTTTTTGTTTTTTTACAAAAACTCCAACTTCTAGAATGTTAGTTTAAAGAAAAAATACATTACCTGGGCATTGTTTCTGAAGACATTGTTGGTATAGCATAAAATTGGAAACAAACTAAATGCTGTTCAATAGAAGACTGAATACTCACTATTGCATTTTTTTATAAAATGTAATAATGCTAGCTGGGCTCAGTGGCTCAGCCTGTAATCCTGTGCCTTTGGGAGGCTGAGGTGAGTGGATTGTCTGAGCCCGCAGGTTTGAAACCTGCCTGGGCAGCGAAACCTCATCTCTACAATAAACCAAAAAAAAAAAAAAAATCAGCTGGGCGTGGTAGCGCATGCCTGTAATTCTGGCTACTTAGAAGGCTGAGGTGGAAGGATCGCTGGAGCCCAGTACATCGAGGCTGCGGTGGCTGGGAGCAGCCACTGCACTCCAGTCTGGGCGACAAAGTGAGACTCCAACTCAAAAAAAAAAAAAAAAATGTAATAATGCTTTACTAAACATAAACTAAATCTATGTGTGATATATTAAGTAAAAATAAAACGTTGTAAAGCATTAGACATTGTAATATTTGTATTTTAAAATTATATATATGTATAAGTAATATATTCCATATAAGATTTTTGTTTTATTTGTAGTGTAAAAATTATGGCTCAAGTTTACATATTTGATAGGAGTATTGAATTATATATGTAGTACTCTTATAATAATACCTTGTACACAATACATGCTCATCACTCTCAATAGCTTGTACAAGGATATACATCTCGTAAATAACTAGCAAAAGAGACAAAATTCAAATCCTTGACTGTTGGGAGTCAGCCTTGGAGGCCCGCCTAATTGACAAAGTCCAGGTGCGCTGAGGACCCCTGGCTGCAAAGTGAGCCCAGGAAAATGAGGCCCTTCTGTCTTCCACCTTTGCTGTTTGGTGTGGCCGAAAAATTCTGTACAGGTGTGGAAGAAGAAAATGGAATGTTTATGCGAAGTACTCACAGCTAACCTGAGAATATCATGGTTCATTTTTCCATTTCCCACTATGCCATTTGGCCTTTTCTAACATATGCAATGGTTAAACTCTGAAGCACATCAAGAATGCTTTCTTTCACTTGGTTATAAGTTATTAGATATTGCTTGAGTAATAAATGATATAAGTATATTCACTCCTTATTTGATTTAGAATTATGTAGCTTAGTGTTTAAACATAAGGTCTTTTATTTTTATTTTTTTATTTTTTGAGTTGGAGTCTCACTCTGTTGCCCAGACTGGAGTGCAGTGGCCACGCCAGCCACTGCAGTCTCGACTTGCTGGGCTCTGGAGAGCCTTCCACCTCAGCCTTCCAAGTAGCTGGAATTACAGGCATGTGCTACCACACCCGGCTGATTTTTTTTTATTATTATTGTAGAGATGAGGTCTCGCTGCCCAGGCGGGTCTCGAACCCGCGGGCTCAGGCAATCCACTCACCTCAGCCTCCCAAAGGTACGGGACTACAGGCTGAGCCACTGAGCCCAGCTGACATAAGGTTTTTTAGAAGCACAAGTTTATAGTAAGTTCATTATGAATTCATTATAAGTTCTAACACTTATCTAGGAGTTATGTAGGTGATTTATAACACTGTTTTCACAGATTTAGGATGAAGATTAATCATTAAGGTTTTTACTTAATTCAACAGTTAAAATTCTAAGTTAACGTTTATAGAGTGGGTTTTCACTAAATTCATAATATACTAATCAGATACTTTTATGATAAATTAACTAGAGACAGAAAGCAACTTTGGGGGCCTGGGAAACATCACTAAAAGCTTCTTTTGAGTTCTCTTTAGAAATAAGCACTGCAGGATAAGAGAAAATTAATGAAGACACCTGGACAAGAAAAGCGATTATGGAGCTTTGAAGGTTATAGAAGCCTCAGAGAAGAAAACTCCCGCTGTTTGGAGAAATGTGTACTTGGAAACTTTCTTGAGACATTTCAAAGACTGTAATTTGGGACTTTGAACTAAAACTATCATTTTTGGCTTTATGATAAAGACATTAACTAAAAGTAGATAGTGTTCTTGGCTTGTTTGTCGCTTCTAGACCACTAGATGGTGGTAACTTTTAAAGCATATGTACATGAAGGAATTTTCTTTGTCTTGCCCCTTACAAATGATATAAAAGTCGTGTTAACTAGCATTAAATTGTCATCTGTTCAGCAAGCAGGCGTCCGAGTATATTATTTTCGTCTTTTGCCTATTCGTCCCTCCTTCAGGAAACCCAAGACCCAGCAGGGGCAGGACCCCCGCAAGTGGCGCCCAATGCATGGGGGCTTGAAGGTTATCTTTTATCTTTCTTTTCGGGATGGATAGGACCTCACCTGGGGCACCATGGGCCCCCCTGTAGAGATAAGCAAGGAAAGGATAGGTGAGAAGTGCTAGAGTCGTGATAAAATCATGGGCCAGAGAGAGTCTAAAGAAAGAAAACTGGCCGGGCTCGGTGGCTCAGCCTGTAATTCCACGCCTTTGGGAGGCTGAGGTGAGTGAATTGCCTGAGCCTGCGGGTTCAAGACCCGCCTGGGCAGCGAGACTTCATCTCTACAATAAATCCAAAAATCAGTCGGGCGTGGTAGCGCATGCCTGTAATTCCGGCTACTCAGAAGGCTGAGGCAGAAGGATCGCCGAAGCCCAGCAGGTCGAGGCTGCGGTGGACGGAAGTGGCCACTGCACTCCAGTCTGGGCAACTAAGTGAGACTCCAACTCAAAAAAAAAAGAAAAAGAAAACTGTTCATCAGTATTCTAATAGATACATTATCAAAAAGAGGAATTAAAGTTTCCTCTACACTATTGTCTCATTTTATACGAGAACAGTGCCACTGGTTCCCTGAAGAAGGCACCATTAATTTAACAACATGGACAAAGAGTGGGGAGGAATTAAAGCTATATTACACTCTCCATGGCCCAGAGCAAGTGCCTGCAAATGCCTTTGCATTATGGAATATAATTAGAGATGTCTTAAATCCACAACAAAAGGTTAATAAAATGCCCATTAAAGTAAAAGAGGAACCAGGTGAAAGAACTCCCCTATTAACCCCTGTTCCTTCCCAGGCAATGTTAGACATTGCTCCTGTTGATGATGATCCTCTACCCCCTGAGGACAAGGAAAACTTAGAAAAAGAAGCAGCTAGGTATTATGAAGGAAAATATCCAGATAATTTAAATTTGCCCCCTGGCACCAAAAGACCTAGCAGCACCGGGGGGGAGGCATTGTGATTTGTGACCATCTTGATCTGAGAGAAAAAAATTGTTTTTCTATACTAATTCTTGTTATATAAATGGGCTGTTTCCTCATATTGAAACAGTCACCATTCCTGTCAATAAAACAACTATTCTTGATTTACTTGTTCAATTACAGCAATTAATAATTGTTAGAAAGGAACCGTTTTTTATAGGTCATATTAAATCTCATTCAGGACTCCCCGAACTTCTAAGTCAAGGTAATCAATTAACAAATGTCTTGATAAAATTAGCCATGTGCCTCTCTCTTGAAGATTCTTTAGTCAATTAAGCTCAACAATCCCATTAAATTCACCACCAAAATGCTGCAGCTTTAAGATACCAGTTTCACATTCCAAGGGGAGACAGACTATTAACTCTCTCCCCTCTAAGCTTTTGCTTTTCACAATTGGGTATTCCAAAACAATTAATAACTGATAATGCTCCTGCTTATACATCCAAGCCTTTTCAACATTTTTGTGCCCAATTTAACATTTCTCATTCCACAAAAATTCCTTATAATCTTCAGGGTCAAGCTATAGTTGAAAGAGCCCATCGAACACTAAGGAATCAAATAGTTATATTGCAGGAAGGGGAGTTTAAGTTTAGCTCTCCCCATCATATTGTAAATCATGCCATCAGAAAAACTTAAGGCAGCAAAAGATTTGGTGCAACAGCAACAACTGGAAACTGGTCACATTAAGCCTTCTACTAGTCCCCGGAATACCCCTTTATTTGCTATTAAGAATAAATCAGGTAAATGAAAACTCTTACAAAATTTAAGGGCTGTTAATGCTACTATGAAAACTATGAGAACACTCAGCCTGGAAAAAGCCATCAGGTTCCAGAAATTCCTGGCATTACTGTTTATGACCTTGTTAGTTAGTTGTTTGTTTTAGAATTCTCCTTTAAGAAATAAATTACAAGTGTTCAGAGTAAATTCTGGGTTTTCAAAAAAATGTAAACAAATAAAGAAGGTTTTCACCTCTTTTGTCCTCTCCTGTTCCTCCTACAGCTCCGATTCCTGCTTTCCCTCTGACTCAAAGTCTGACTCAGGTGGTTTAACTACTCCTGTTTCTTGTAATCTGCTCTGTCAGTTTCTCTTCCTTCTTGCTCTCCACCTTTATCTGGGAAGGAAGGGCTGGCGTCTACGGCCATGGTGCCTAACCCCGACCTTCAGTCTTTCTCTTGTACCTTCGGAGAAGGGTTGGGTGCCAAAGGCCATGGCACCTGACCCTAGCCTCCAGTCTTTCTCTTTTGTCTTTGGAGGAAGGGCCGGTGCCAAAGGCCACAGCACCTAACCCAGCCTCTAGACTTCTCACCCCCACTTTTCCCCACTGCTTAATAACCTCCTGGTGGTGGCCCTACTAACTGCTACAAGTCACCACTCCCCATGTGTACTTGGAAAGCCCATGCAAGTTTCCACATGACTTAATAGGTCTCTTCTCAAGGGGGTGACTGGGACAAAAGGAGGTTGAAATTCTTATTTGTTGTTTTCTTATGATAAATTTCTCTCAAGTTATATCTAAACTGGGACTATATCAACCTTCTTTCCAGACAAAAGTATAGGAATCATATATATTAATCCTGTTAACTAACCACAGGCTACTAAGACAAATAAAAAAGGTTTTTCAAAAGCCAGATAAAAATTCAACAATGTTTCTAAGTCACCTTTTTGAGACATTGCAGCAGTTTACTAATATCAATTTAAATTCTCTGGAAGGACAAGCTCTTTTGGCTATGTATTTTGTCTCCCAGTCAGCACTGGACATTAGGTACAAACTCCTCAAAAGGAAGAAGGGCCCACAAACCCCTCAACTAAAGCTATTGGACATGACCTTTATAGTCTTTAACAACAGGAAGGAGAAAAGAATGCAGGACTGCAAAGATAAAGGGGAAGCGTTTCAGCTTTTGTCTACTGCTTTAGCAAGAGCTACATGCTCAACTCTGCTTGAATTTCCCAGTCCAATCCTTCCTTCACCCCTTTCAGTTGTGGGGTGCAGGACATTGTATCCAGGCCCCTCACTGTGCCATTGCTTCCGTGTGTTCTGGGATATAAAATGTTTCAACACTCCTTTGTTGTTATGCCAACGTGTCCAGCTCCATTATTGGAAAGGGACATTATATACAAAATTAAAACTCATATTATTCTTTGCCCTCACCATTGTGCTTTTTGGGTGCCTTTTGTTTAGCTGTGGATTTCCCTAATAGTTCTACATTGGATCCTATCTAAGCCCTTGCACTGCTTATAAACTTACTGCTTTGGTTGGAGCTCTAAGGTTAGAAAAGTATAAAAAAGATGTTTGGTATAAAGTATGTTTTTAGTATGAAAGGATAAAGGAAAGAGAAATAATTGTATAGGAAAAAGTCTTATGTGGTATATTTTTGTTCTATTGTGAATGGCTGGTTGTTTGAAGAAAAAAAGGAAAGGGAAAAGAAGAGGAAAAGGGGTATAAAACAAAAATAGAAGGTTCAAGCATTAAAAAAATGGCTTAAGTATGTCAAATATGGTACGTGAAAGCCAGGAAGCTTTTTGGCCATAAGCCTATTTTAATTGTAATACCTTACACTGCTCCTCAAATAATTTGGCTTTGTAAAATGTGCCCTGTGTGGCAGTTAGCTGTAGCCCACTTTACTGGGCAAGTGGACTCCCACTATCCTCCTTCTTCACTTCTTACTTTTGCAAGAAATCATTCTTTTATCTTTCTTCAGGTTACCAGTGCTCAACCTCTACAAAATGCTAGCTTGGTTTTTACAGATGGCTCCTCTTCTGAAACAGCGATTACTGTTATTAATGGTGTTACTTCTTGTTTTCAAACAGATTATAATTCCACTCAATGAGTTAAGCTGCTTGCAACTTGTCAGGTCTTTACAAAAAAAAAAAATTTAATCTTGACACTAATATTATGTTACAGGTGTACTGCGTCATTTAAAAACTGCTAGTTTTCATGCTGTCTCTTCCTTCTCCCCCACTAACATAATTGTTCTTTTATAAACCATTCAATTACATATTTGTGCTAGCACAAAACCTGTTTATGCTACTCATTATTCATGCTCATTCTGCTCTTCCTTGGTCCATTATCCAAAGGCAATACTCTTGCTAATGAGGCTACATAATTTTTTGCTTTTCCTTTACTAGCAGCTACCACTTCCCATGCCCTTCATCATCAGAATGCCTAAAGTTTACTTCACCTATTTGGGTTCAAGACCACCTCATTAGAAATGTCTGGCTTCCCACCCCCACCACCATTCTGCGAGAACCTGCAAACCACCAACTTGGGGACAACTGAAGGTACTGACGTGTGATGCAGAGGACTTGGTTTGGTCTCAAATTACTTCTTTTATCTCTCTACTGTTTTTATTGCTATACTGGCTATTTTAGCAAGCCAGGTGGGTTGTATTTATTCAAAAAAATCTTATTGGGCTTATATCCCAAACTCTCCAGTGTTCCAGCCTGTTACATGGGATACTAAGATTATTACTATTTTTACTAATCATTCCTCTTTATTAAAAGGCCCCACTCTTTTTTTATCATGGGTCAAAACTGTTATTAATCATAATTTTTCCTTTTCAGGTTGTTCTAGTTCTCCTCCAATATGTTTTAGTTTACCTAAAAAATCATACTACTTGCATAAATTGTAAAGTAACTAATTGTCTTACTTTTTCTAATTCATATAGAGAATTTATGATTCTTAAGCAGTCTTCTTATTTGATGATTCCTGTAAATCTTCTGTCTCTTTGGCATGATACATATAGCTTAAAACATTGTATGAGGTTAATTCATTGTTGTCAAGGCCAAAAAGATTTATAGCAACTTTGATTTTAGGAATTACAGCTTTAACAACTATAGCTACTTCAGTCTCAGTTTCAGACATAACTTTAGCTAAAGAAATCCATACTGTTACATTTACAGATCAGTTATCCAAGAATGTCTCATTGACTTTAGCTACTCAGGAAATTATTAACTAAAAATTAGAAAGTAAAGTTAATACACTAGAAAAAGCTATCTTGATTATAGGACAAGAACTTGTAATCTTGAAAATTAAATTGGCTCTGTGATACCATTCAGATTTTAAATGAATTTGTGCTACTCCCTTACAGATAATTAAATCTGTCCATAGCTGAAACAAAATAAAAAACCATATCCTTGAGATTTGGAATCATTCAAATCTAAGTATAAACCTTTCTAAACTTCATAAAAAAATACAGGACATTAATTTGACTGAAAAACAATATGAGTACACCCAATTGGCTCAGCCAATCTTTAACAATGTTTCTTCATTTATCAATCAAAAATCATTATTGTCTATATTAACCAATGTGGGAATTTGTGGAGGAATAATTTTATTATTATTATGCTTACTTCCAGTAATCTTCAAATCATTGAAAAACAATGCATGGAATTTCATGGCTAAGCATGGAATTTCATGACTTCGTATTAAAAAACAAAAAAGGGGGAGATGTTGGGAGCTAGCCTTGGAGGCCCGCCTGATTGACAAAGTGCAGGTGTGCTGAGGACCCCTGGCCGCAAAGCGAGCCTGGGAAGCTGAGGCTCCTCTGTCTTCCACCTTTGGTGTTTGGTATGACCGAAGAATTCTGTGCAGTTGTGGAAGAAGAAAATGGCATGTTTATGTGAAGTACTCACAGCTAACCTGAGAATATCATGGTTCATTTTTCCATTTCCCACTATGCTGTTTGACCTTTTCTGACATATGCAATGGTTAAACTCTGAAGCACATCAAGAATGCTTTCTTTCACTTGGTTATAAGTTTATAAGTTATTAGATATTGCTTGAGCAATAAATGATATAAGTATATTCACTCCTTATTTGATTTAGAATTATGTAGTTTAGTATTTAGACATAAGGTTTTTTAGAAGCACAAGTTTATAGTAAGTTCATTATGAATCCATTATAAGTTCTTACACTTATCTAGGAGTTATGTAGGTGATTTATAACTGTTTTCACAGGTTTAGGATGAAGATTAATCGTTAAGGTTTTTACTTAATTCAATAGTTAAAATTCTAAGTTAACATTTATAGAGTGGGTTTTCACTGAATTCATAATATACTAATCAGATACTTTTATGATAAATTAACTAGAGACAGAAAGCAACCTTGGGGACCTGGGAAACATCACTAAAAGTTTCTTTTGAGTTCTCTTTAGAAATAAACACTGCAGGATAAGAGAAAAGTAACAATGACACCTGGACAAGAAAGGCGATTATGGAGCTTTGAAGGTCATAGAAGCCTCAGAGAAAAAAATTCCCGCTGTGTGGAGAAACGTGTACTTGGAAACTTTCTTGAGACATTTCAAGGACTGTAATTTGGGACTTTGAACTAAAACGATCATTTTTGACTTTATGATAAAGACATTAACTAAAAGTAGATAGTGTTCTTGGCTTGTTTGTCGCTTCTAGACCACTAGATGGTGGTAACTTTTAAAGCATATGTACATGAAGGAATTTTCTTTGTCTTGCCCCTTTATGAATGGTATAAAAGCTGTGTTAACTAACATTAAATTGTCATCTGTTCAGCAAGCAGGTGTCTGAGTATATTATTTTCATCTTTCTCCTATTCGTCCCTCCTTCAGGAAACCCAAGACCCAGCAGGGGCAGGACCCCCGCACTTGACCTTTTGACTACACTTTTCTGCCTCAGGATATTGGAAGTTATAGTATTTATTACAAGGTACATTTTGTAACATAATTCAGAAAACCCAAAAGTCATTTTATAAACAGTTTAGGCATCTTAATAGATGAGCTTTTACCAAAATTAGGATTTATTTTAATCTAATGCAATATGTCATGTTTTTTAAAAAATGAGCTTTAAAGTGTTATTTATTTAAATAAATTTTTCATTGTTCCAAAAATCTAAGTTAAAAAAAGCCTGTGAACTTATTTTATACTTACGTTTATTTTCTATTTTATTATTATTATTGTTTTAATTGAAGTCTCACTCTGTCTTCCAGGCTGGAGTGCAGTGACACTCTCATGGCCACCACAGCCTCAACCTGTTGGGCTCAGGCAATCCTTCTGCCTCAGCCTTCCAGGTAGCTGGAACTACAGGTCTATGCCACCATGCCTGACTAATTTTTGTTTTATTATAGAGTCTTGCCAAGTTGCCCAGGCTGATTTCGAACCACTGGGCTCAGACAATCCTCTTGCTTCTGCCTCCTAACATGTTGGGATTACAGGTGTGAGCTACTGTGCCTGTTTTGTACTTATTATGTTTGTTACTGAAAACTGATTATTTGATCCAGAGTACATTTCTCAGGCCTGTATGTTAGTATACATCAATTTTAAGTAAAATTGACAGCCTAATAAAGATAAATTTAGTCTATTGATTCCTGTAAGTGGTGAGACTATCAGCCAGAAAAAAGTTAGTCTCCAAAAAACAAACAAAAAAAAAAAAAAAAAGAAAGGAAGGAAGAAGGAAAGAAGAAGGAAGAACAAAAACAGGCTAGCAAATGGAGAAACATTAGGTCTTCTCATTTTATGATGTATTTATGATAAAGAGGAAACATGCATCTCTGATGTTAAGGAAATAATGTCTGCAAGTAGAAATTATGTTTTATTTTCTATTTCACACTCCAGTTAAAGTAATACACTATTTGAACATTTTAATCACTTTTTAAACTATTATATTGTTTTATTTTGTCTGAAAACATTCATACATGTAGACATGTAAGGTTTCACATACAAACACAGCTATGTATGCACACCTGTATATATGATTCATATGATTTTTGAAATGAAAATTCGTTATAGAAGTTCAATTATACTATTAAACTTTACATTTTGAATCTTAAGAGATAGTAAGCAAAAAGGCATGTCAATCTTTTCAAATAACAATGAATAAATGAATATGTGAATGAACAATTATTAATCAAAGATGGTGATCATGAGGGAGGCCTATATTGCCACCTGTGGCAGCATACCCTAATTGAAGAATTAATTTCTTGGTGAAATCAAGATGCCTAAACACATAAAGTGATAAAAGTCACAGCACGTGAGATAATATAGCATACACTCATGGCATTAGAGCATCACAAGCCCTTGTAATGTGCATGCAATACTTTTAATAACTACCAAGTAAGAAGGAGAAACAACTGCCTGATCACCCCAGAGCACACTTTTGATTCAAGGCTGATTTCCCATAGGATCTATCTAAGAGTGCTCATTGAAGGACCCACAGAGACATTTTACCCATAAGTTGGCCCCAGGCCTATTCAGTTGCCATATTGACTAGAAAGGTTTAAAAAATGTTTTATGATATCATTTCTGTGGGCATAATGTCATGAAAACAACATTGGTGATAGGTCTAGACCAGCAGTGTGTTTCCAGGGATGGATAACTACCTTGTACCACTCAACATTCACTGTAATTTAATGGATTTGTGCATGGAGCTAGTTATTTTTCTTAGATTAAAAAATATAGTATATTTAGAAAGGAAATTAGAGAAAAAGGGAATTCACTTCTCCAAGGTAGGGAAGGGGGCCAAAGCTTAAGAAAACAAGACCTGGCTATAGCTCAAAGAGCACAAGGCCACACCATAGCTTAGCAAGACAATGGCCTTGCATGGAGTTATTTACAGAAGATTATTTTACTAAATTAATCCCACATCCAGGCCACATTTCAGACCAACTCCATCAGAACCTCCAAGGATGGAACCAGGCATTGATAATTTTGTTAAGTCTCCCAGGGATTCCAAGTGTGCAGCCAGTGTTGATAATCACTGAACTGGAGTGAGAAGTTTGAAACATGGGCCAAGGAAACACGATTTTCCTATTTAAAATGAGGCACGTTGATAGCAGAGCTAAATGTAAAATTCAAGCATATATAAAATAGATAAAGCAAATAAATCAAAATGCCATTGGCATCTTCCCTACAAACTTAGTTCTTCCATTACCAAAGAGTCCTAGAAAATAAACTAGCTTTAGCCGATAACTTACTGTGTAAGTTTTGTCCATTAGGTTTCATGTAAATGCATTTCATGTGAGTTCACTTCCATGGTAAGTAGGCTTTATTATTGCTATGCCCTTTACAGTTTCAGAAACTGAAGCAAAAACAGATTAATTAGCACAAGGTCATACAAATTACAGATAGCACATCACACATTTAAACTTAAGGCTGTCTGACTTCAAATTTCTGAGTTATTTCCATGATGCCTTGCTGAATTTAAATGGTTTAAGGGACAGACTAGGTATCAGACTTCTACAGATTTACTTTGATTCCTGAGCAACTTCTTTTCAAACCTTATGAATCAGTAGGACCAAGGACCAAGACTTCAGCAGTTGCAACCTAGCCAGGGTCTAAGCTTGTAGATGTAATTGATTCTGCAACAGGAATTTTCACCAATACTTAACAGGTTCAGAGAAAACTCAGCTCAGTGAGTCACCTGACTGTCCCTGCGTGTCTTCTTCCTGTTTACCAACCAACCTGGTTATAGAAGCTCTATTTCAAAGGCAAAGAAGACAATAGGTCAGCTGACCAGGAACTAAAAGAGTCAAAGTTAGATTTCTTGGTAGAACATCTTTTTCAATCATAGACAGACTGCCCCAATCGTTCTAAACTGAGGTCACTTGCAGTGTCTGGTGAATCATGTTCTCCCCTTTTGGACTTCCTCCAGACACCTGGGCTTTTTCACTTTCTCCTACTGAGTATCTTGATGATCCAATCAGCAGAACATAAAAGGATTCAGTGAGCCTCTTCTATAAATGTTTAATGTAGGCTGCTGCCACAATGAGTTTGTGTTTCCTAAAGAAAAAAAAAATCCACGACACGTGCAAGTCTAGTCATATCACTTCCCAGCTTATGATCCTTCCAATCCCAGCTTATGATCCTTCCAATTACTTTTTTTTGCTTTTGAGTCAGGATCTCACTCTGTCGCCCAGGTTGGAGTAGAGTGGCATAAGCCTTGATCAAGGTTCACCACAGCCTCGACCTCCTGGGGTCCTACAAGTACACGCCCAGATAATTTTTTTTTTTAGAAGCAAGATCTCACTAGGTTGCCCAGGTTGATCTTGAGCTTTTGGGCTCAAGCAAATCCCTCAACTGCCCAAAGTGCTGGCCCCTCAACTGCCCAAAGTGCTGGGATTACAGGTGTGAGTCACCATGCCCAGCTCTTTTGCTTTTAAAGACAAAAAAATTGAGGTCTTTGAACAGACTCTAAAAGACTCCACTTAATCTGGGCCTTGTCTATCCCTCCAAAATCTTCCATCTTGTCAGTCTTCTTTCAGTTCCCCAAAAGTACTCCTATCCCTTCTCAGAACCTTTTCTTTTTCTTTTTAATTTTTATTATAAATATATGGGGTACAATTCAGGGTTAGGTATATGAACATTGATCATGCAGGTACCCTTGTTGATGAGGTATGCCCCTCCCTCCCTTAGCAGTTTCCCACAACTGCCAATCCCACCCCCCCCCAGACAGCTTCCCATTACTGTCAATTGCTTTCTTATAGCATTATAATTGTTCAAGGTCCTCTTATGAATGAGAACATATGGAACTCTGTTCTTTGTTTCTGTGGTAAATCACTGAATATGATCAACTACAAATCCATCCAGGTTGCTGCAAAGTCCATATTTTTGTCCTTCTTTATGGCTGGATAATATTCCATTGTGTGTATGTATCATGTTTTTTTTTGTTTTTTTTTTAATCCAGTCCAGATTTGATGGGCAACATGGTTGGTTCCATGTTTTTGCTATTGTGAATAGAGCTGCAGTAAACATACATGTGCAGGTATCTTTTTTGTAGAATAATTTGAGTTCCTCTGGGTACATTCCCAATAGGGGAATTGTTGGGTCATATGGAAGGTCAATTTCTATTTCTTTCAGAAATTGCTACACTGTCTTCCAAAGAGGTTGCACTAGTTGCATTCCCACCAGAAGTGTAGAAGCGTTCCTTTTACTTCACATCCTTGCCAGCATCTGTTGTTGTTTGTTTTATTAATGATGGCCATTCTTACAGGAGTTAGGTGGTATATCAATGTGGTTTTGATTTGCATTTCTCTGATGATGAGTGAAGTTAAGCACTTTTTCATGTATCTGTTGGCTGCCCATATATCTTCTTTTGAAAACTGTCTGTTCATATCTTTTGCCCACTTTTTAAAGAGGCTCTTTGTATTTTTCCCTTTGGCACATTTGAATTCCTTGTAGATCCTAGATGTTAGGCCTTTGTCAGATATACAGTTGGCAAATATTTTTTTTCACATTCTGTGGGCTGTCTCCCACTCTCTTGATGGTTTCTTTTGCTTTGCAGAAGCTCGTTAATTTGTTGAGGTCCCACTTGTCTATCTTATCTCTTAAGGTATTGGACTTAGGGTTCTGAATAGGAATTGGTTCCCAGTTCCAATTTCCATAAGGGTGTCTCTTGCACTTTCTAAGATTCTTATAGATTGAGGTTTTACATTTAGGTCTTTGATCCATTTAGAGTTAATTTTTGTGTATGGTGATAGGTAGCGGTCTTGTTTCCATCTTCTGCCTTTGGTCAGTCAGTTTTCCCAGCACCATTTACTGAATAGGTTCTCCTCTCCCCAGTGGCTGTTGTTGGAGGCTTTGTCAAAGATGAGTTGGTTGAGGAATCGAGGTTTTGCTTCCTGAATCTCTATCTTGTTCCATTGGTCTATGTACCTTTTTTTGTACCAATACCAGGCTGTTTTGATTACTGTAGCCTTATAGTAAAGTTTGAAGTCTGGAAGTTTGATACCCCCTGCTTTGTTTCTCTTGCTAAGGATTGTTTTGGCTACTCGTGGTCATTTATGTTTCCATATGAATTTCTGTACTGTCATTTCCAGATCTGAGAAGAATGATGTTGGTAACTTAATGGGTATTGCATTGAATCCGTAGATTGCCTTTGGTAGGATGGACATCTTAACAATGTTGATTCTTCCTGTCCATGAGCATGGAGTATTTTTCCATTTGTTTATGTCTTCTTGGATTTCTTTGAGCAGTGTTTTGTAATTCTCATTGCAAAGGTCTTTAACTTCTCTAGTTAGGAAGATGTCAAGGTATTTCTTTTTTGTGTGTGGCTATTGTGAATAGGGTCGTGCTTTTTATTTGGGTTTCTGTCTGCGTGTTGTTGGTATACAGGAATGCAACTGACTTTTGCACATTTATTTTGTACCCTGAGACTTTTCCAATGTCCTTTATCAGTGCAAGCAGGGTGTTAACAGATTCTCTTGGATTTTCAAGGTATAGGATTATAGCATCAGCAAAGAGGAATAACTTGATTTCCTCTTTTCTTATTGGATACCCCTGATTTCTTTCACTTGTCTAATTGCCTGGGCTAGGACTTCCAACACAGTATTGAACAAGAGGGATGACAGTGGGCTTCCTTGTCTTGTTCCAATTTTCAGGGGAAATGTTTCTAGTTTCTGTCCATTTAGCTATATGTTGCTGTGGATTTGTTGTAGATGGCATTTACTATTTTGAGATATATTCCTTCTATACCTAGGTGTTTGAGCGTTTTTATCAAGAAGGGATGCTGGATTTTAGCAAAAGCTTTTTCTGCATCTAATGAGATAATCATGTGGTTCTTGTTGATGTATTTAATTATATTTATGGTCTTGCTAACATTGAACCAGCTCTGCATCCTGGGGATGAAGCCTACTTGGTCATGGTGGATGATTTTTGAGATGCGTTTTTAGATCTGATTTGCTAGAATCTTGTTGAGGGTTTTTGCATCTAAGTTCATAAGGGATATTGATCTGTAGTTTCTTTCTTTGTTGCATCTTTTCCCAGTTTGGGTATCGGTGTAATGTTAGCTTCATAAAATGATTTGGGGAGAATCCATCTTTCTCAATTGCCTGGCATACTTAAAATAGGATTGGTATCAGTTCCTCCTTGTATGTGTTGTAGAATTCTGCTGGAAAGCCATCTGGTCCAGAGTTTGTTTGTTTGGGTTTTTTTTTTTGTAGGTAGCTTTCTTTTTTTTGAGTTGGAGTCTCACTCTGTCACCCAGACTGGAGTGCAGTGGCCACTCCCGGCCACTGCAACCTTGACCTGCTGGGCTCTGGCGATCCTTCCGCCTCAGCCTTCCAAGTAGCCAGAATTACAGG
>NW_007252040.1:178335-245560 GCF_000164805.1 Carlito syrichta
TTGTAGAGATGAGGTCTCACTGCCCAGGCGGGTCTCGAATCCGTGGGCTCAGGCAATCCATTCACCTCAGCCTCCCAAAGGCGCGGGATTACAGGCTGAGCCACCAAGCTCGGTTTGTAGGTAGCTTTCATATGACAGAGTCAATTTCCTGGGTTTTTATTGGTCTATTTAGCTTCTTAATGTCTTCTTGTTTCAACTTGGGTAGGTTGTGTGGTGTCAGAAAGTCCTCCATTTCATCTAGGTTATCAAGTTTATTTCCATATAGATTTATATAGTAATCTGATAATCTTTTGTATTTCTTCAGGGTCAGTTGTGATTTGATCTTTTCTATTTGATTGTGTTTATTTGGGCTTTTTCTGTCTTTTTCTTTGTTATTCTGGTTAGGGGCCCATCATCTTATTAATTCTTTCAAAGAACCAGCTTTTTGTTTTGTTGCTGTTTTCTATGATATTTGTGTTTTCTGTATCTCATATTTGAGCTCTTTTTTTGTGATTTGGGTTCTTCTGCTAAAGTTGGGGTTTTGGGGTCTTCTCTTTCCAGCTCCCTTAGGTGATTTGTTAGACTTTCTACTTGTGATCTTTCCATTTTCTTGACATGTGCTTGTAGAGATATAAATCCCTCCCTTAGAACTGACTTCATGGCATCCCAGAGGTTTTGGTAGGATGTTTCTTCATTTTCATTTGTTTTTAGGAATCTTTCAATTTCTTCTTTGATTTCAGTGTTAACCCACTTGTTTTTCAGCATCATGCTGTTTAGTGTCCATGTCTTTGTCGACTTTGGGGAAATTTTGTTGGTGTTGATATTTATTTTTATTCTACTGTGGTCTGCAAAGATGCATGGCAAGATTTCAATCTTATGGAATTAGTTTATGTTTGATGTATGGCCAATGATGTGGGCAATCTTGGAGTACATTCCATGTGTTGATGAGTAAAATATTTATTCTTTGGTCGTTGGGTAGAATGTTATGTAGGTATCAATTAAGTCCATTTGTTCAAGAGTCTCATTGAGGTTCTGGGTCTCCTTGCTGATTTTTGGTCTTCATGATCTGTCTAGGGTTATGAGTGTGGTATTAAAGTCACTGGCTATGATAGTCTTAGAGTCAATCTCATTTTTAGTTTTGCCTACTAGCTGCTTTACAAACAATGGTGCTCCTATATTAGGTGCATATATGTTTAGGATGGATATTTTTTGTTGATGGATTGAACCTTCCATTTTTTTTTTTTTTTGATAGCTTAAAGGGTATTTTGTCTGAAATTAAGATTGCAACTCCAACTTTTTTTTGTGTTCCATTACCCAAAAATTTGTTTCCCATTTTCTTACTTTGAGTCTGTGAGTGTATTTTCTGGTGAGATGAGTTATGAGTTTCTTGGAGACAATATATTGTCTCATGATATTTTATCAATTTTGCCATTCTATGTCTTTTCAGTGGTGCATTTAGTTCATTCACATTCAGGCTAATTATTGAAATGTGAGGGTTTATCTTTATCATGATGTTCTTATAGAGTTGTGGTTGTACTTGTTTGTCTTTCTTTCAGTTTTTTTGGGTTGATTCATGTGTGTTTTAAATCTTTTTTCCTGTACTCTTGTGAAGAACATTGTTGTTCTTTTCCCCTTTTCTTCTGTATTTAATACTTTCTTAAGAGTTTCTTATAGGGGTGTTCTGGAAGCAACATAAATTCTTAGGGATTCCATGTCTGGGAAAGATTTTTATTCTCCCTCATTGATGAAGCTTAGCTTGCCTGGGTAGGTTATACATGGTTGAAATTGTTTATCTTTGAGATCTTTGAATATTGGACTCCAAGTTCTCCTAGCCTGAAGTGTTTCTGTAGATAAATCTTCTGCTATTCTGATTGGTCTTCTCTGGTAGGTAGTCTGACCTTTTTCTCTTACTGCTTTTAGAATTTTTGTTTTTAACCTACTTTGTTCAGGTGGATTATTGTGTGCCTAGAAGTTGGTCTTCTCATTTGTTGTCTTTCCGGGGTTCTCTGAATCTCTTGTGTTTGAATTTCCACATCATTGATGAGGTAAAGGAAGTTTTCTTGAATAATTTCATGGAATGTTTGTTCCAGGGTGGTCTCTGTCTCTCTTTCTGCTTCAGGAAGTCCAATTACTCTTGGGTTTGTTCTCTTGAAGTAATTGCTCATCTCTTGAAGGTTTTGTCCTGTCTTTTTAATCTTCTTTTCTATATTTTTGACAGTTTGATTTAGTTCTATATTTTGGTCTTCAAGTTCTGAGGTTCTGTCTTCTATTTGGCTAATTCTGCTTTCCATGCTCATTAGTTTGTTATTTATTTCTATCACAGTATTATTTACTTCTGTTTTCTCAGTTATTAAATCCTTCCTATTTTCCTCCTGTCTCCCCTCAATTCTTTTTATTCTCTCTATTGATGTCTTGACATCTGGGTTTGTATTATGTGACCAGTCATTCTGGGTGCTTTTCATTGTTTGCATTCTGAAGTCTGTTTCCTCAATATCTTATCTCCTAGGGGTCTGTGTGAGACCTCTATTCTTCTTGGTTTTTCATTTGTGCAGATTTTCCTCCCAACTTTTTCCTTTTTTCCCCACTCTGTCTTCTTTAAATCTGTTGTTCAGGGTTGGTGGCATTTCTTTTACTTCTGCTTGCTCAATCTCCTATTCTTCCTTATGTGAATCCTCTGGCTTTGTTTGATTCTGAGGTTGGACTGTAGGTTGGAGGCTATACCTCTTGCAGTTTTTAGATTTATTTGAGGGGGAGCTGTGACTCAATATTTATCTTCAGATCCCAGTATCCACTGACAGGTATATGGATATGCTGGATCCCACTTCCCACTGCCTTGTAATCTGTTCATGAAGTGGAAGTATTGGTTTGCTCCCTGAAAGTAAAATTATGTAAGGAAAGGGAGAGAAGTAGAACCAGGAGGGGTGGAAGCAGAAGGTAGAGACAGAGGAGAGTAAAAGGGAAAACAAAGGTAACTGCTATTAAATGAAAATAGACCTGAAGACAGATAAGAGTAAGAGAAAACAAATAAAAAACAAACAAACAACAACAAAAAATAAAACAACAGCAACAACAAACTAGGACATACAATCATACAGACACACAAGTTGACCAACCTCCTTATGATATACTATTCCCTTACACAAACATGAGGTCTTAGATCCCAAGTTGAAGGTTGAGCAGAGCTGGGTGGGCAAGGCACTGCATGTCTCTGTCTGGTTACAGGGCTCCAGATGATCTCATGTTCTATTTCAGCCTTGTCCAGCTGGGGAAGGCAGAGTGTGAGACTGCTTGGTGCTGCTGGTCAGTGTAGTGTGCAGTGTGACTGAAGCAGGGTGGTGCAGCCGACAAGGAAGCCCAGAGCTCCATGGGAAGGGAACCACAGGCCTCCCTGGGTAGGGGAGGCTTGGGGCAGGGCTGAGTGCTGCAGCCAGGGAGGGAGCCCAGAGCTCCCTGGATGGCAGCTTCTTGGGGCAGGGTGGAGTGCTTCAGTCAAGGAGGGGGCTCAGAGCTCCGTGGGGTGGGCTCTGAGTACCTCCACGGATAGGTAGTGGCAGCTTGAGAGTGAGCTGGGTGCTTCATCCAGGGAGGGGCCCCAGAGCTCCGAAGGGTGGGCACCAAGGGCCTCTGTGGGTGGTTGTGGGTTTGTGCCCTGCCGTGCTTTAGTCAGGGATGGAGTCCGTAGCTCTGAGGGGTGGGCTCCAAGGGCCTCCACGTGTGGAGGCAGCTTGAGATGGGACTGGACACTTCAGCCAGGGTGGGGGCTGGTAGCAGCTCGTGCTGGGAAGAGCAGTGCAGCTAATGAGGGAATCCAGAGCTCCACGAGGCAGGAGCCAAGGGCCTCCTGCTTTGGTGGCAGGTGAGGGAGGGAGCTGGGAACTCCACACCGCCAGGGGCCTGGAGCCGCCTGAGGCAGAACCGCAGCAGCGGTGGGGGCCACAGTAGCTGGACGCTGCATGGGACCTAGGGTCTCCAGGCCTCAGACTGGTGCGGCTGGCGGGGGCAGGAGAAGCAAGAGTCTTTATAGGAACTCACTTACATGGAGAATCTCACAGTCCCACCTGTCATCGCCATCTTACTGGAACTCTCCCATTTTAATCATTTTTATTTTAAGGTTCTGAAATATAACCTATATCATGCAAATTTGTTGGAACTTTACAAATTTGAGCTATAATTTACATATGATAAAATGCATAAATATTGTGTTCAGTTCTATGAGATTTGGCAATTACAAGTACCCATGTAATAAAGAATAAAGAATTTACAAATAAAAAGAATAAAGAACATTTTTCTTCTGCCTGGGAGATCCTGGTGTACCTTTTCAATCAATATTCTTTACCCAAGAGGCAAATATCAGATTTGTCTATTCTTGAAATTTGCATAAATGAAATTGTACAGTGAGTGATATTTGTATCTTGATTCTTTCCTTCAACATGTTTTTCAAGATCTATATTTTTATATGTAACAATAATTTGTTTTTAATTCTTTTATTTTTGAGTTGGAGTCTCACTCTGTCGCCCAGACTAGAGTGCAGTGGTCGCTCCCGGCTACTGCAGCCTTGAACTGCTGGGCTCCGGTGATCCTTCCGCCTCAGCCTTCCAAGTAGCCGCAACTACAGGCATGCGCTACCACGCCCGGCTGATTTTTTGATTTATTGTAGAGATGAGGTCTCGCTGCCCAGGCAAGTCTCGAACCCGCGGACTCAGGCAATCCACTCACCTCAGCCTCCCAAAGGCGTGGGATTACAGGCTGAGCCACCGAGCCTGGCTTTTTAATTCTTTAGTAAGATTCCATTGCACAAATAAGTCATATTTTTAAATCCATTCATCTGTTGATGGGTTTTTTTTTTTTTACTTTGGAGATATTATAAATAAGATTGCTATGAACATTGTTGTAAAAGTAATTTCTCCTGGATAAATACCCAGGAGTGGGATTTCTGGGCCATAGTATCATTGTGCATTGAATTTTATAAGAAAAAGATGACAGTTTCCAAACATTTGCACCTTTTTAAACTCTCATGAGAAACTAGTGAGAGTTAAAATTGATCCACACCCTCATCAACAGCTAGTGTTTGGGAATATTTTGATTGTATTCATTCTAGTAGTAATGAACTGTGTTTGCAATTTTCATTTAACTGATGACTAATCATGTTAAGTACATTTTCTTATGCCTATAGGCTATTAACATACTTTCTTTTGAGAAGTAACTATCTTTTCATACTGTTTTTCATTAATTAGTTTTCATTGTTAACCTGAAAAATATTTTATATATATTCTTGATTCATGTACTTAAATCTATCTATCTAGCTAGCTATCTTTCATCTATCTATCTACCCAGCTACCTACCGATTAACTATCTATCTACATATATTAGCCAGTTTGGAGTTACTTATTCATTTCCATCAGTCTTTGAAGATAATAAATTTTAATTTGTTCTGGGTTTAATTTATTCTATTGTGTTATTTATTTCTTTGAATTTACAGTAACTGTGTTGTTATATTAAGAAAATTTGACTTCCTCCAAGGTCAAAATGATAATTCTCTATGTTTCTTCTAAAAGCTTTATAATTCTTGTTTTGATGTATGAGCCTATGATTAATCTCAAAATAATTTTTGTGTGTGAAGTGATGTAGACTAATTGTTTTTATTTGTATATTCAGTTATTCTACCATCTTTGTTTAAAACCTCATTCTTTTTCACATGACAACTTTGTTTCACATCAATTAAGTTTATGTAAGTGATGCTATTTCTGGACTCATGATGCTGTTTCATTGATCTAATTGTCTAACACTATGCCAGTATCACACTGGATTAATGACTATAAATTTACAGTAAGCTTTGATAGTAAGTAGTGGAAGTAATTCACCATTGTCATAATTTTTTTAAATGTCTTAACTATTACAGGTTTTGGTACTTTCATATAAATTCTAGTATAACCTTGCCAATTTGTTTCAAAATAACCTTCTGAAATTTTGATTGACATTGCAATGAGTATATTATTTTAAAGAAAGTCAATCCCTTAACAGCATTTAGTTTTCTAATCTATGAGCATGACATATTTCTGCATTTAAGTCTCAGTAGTTTACAGAGATTTTACACAATTTTAAATAGATATATTACCAGGTATTTGAGTTTTTTGATGCATTTATACAAGATAGTTAATTAATTATGATTTATAATTGTTCAGTGCTATAATGTGGAAAGTAATTGTATTTCCATATGCTAGCAACTATAACTTTATGAAATGCTCACATTTATTTTAGTAACTTTTGTAGTTTTTCATGTACACCACCATACCATCTGAGAAAAAACCACTTTTATTTCTCTTTCTAATCTTTATTATTTTTATTTCTTTTAGTTGCTTTATTGACTTGCTAAAACTCAAATAATATGTGGAAAATAAATGTAGTGAAAGTAGACATGCTTGTTTTGTCTCTAACAGTAAAAAAGGGCGTTCAACATTTCTCTATTAAGAATATTTGTAACTTTATGTTTTCCAGAAATGCTCTTTATCATATTTAAAAAATTCTTTCGAACCAGGCATGATGGCTCATGCCAGGAATTCTAGTATTTTGGGGAGCTGAGGTGGAAGAATTACACAAGGCCAGGAGTTGGAGACCAGCCTTGGCAAAATAGTAAGACCTCATCTCTCTTAAAAAAAGGAAGAAAGAAAGAAAGAAAGAGAGAGAGAGAGAGAGAGAGAGAACAGAAGAAAAGGAAAAAAATGAATTAAAGATTGAATCTTAGAAGAACTTATGTTTTGTTAATAATCTCAAATAGTTAAAAAGAAACCATAACAAATTTTAAAAATGTTTCCATTTCTAGTGTGCAGATTTTTAAAAAATTATCATTAAAGGACATTAGATTTTGTCACTGGTTTTGTAATGTATTGTTTCACTACTGGCTTTTATCTACTTTAATTATCATATGATTGTAGTCTTTTATTCTTTTAATGTGATAAATTACATTACTTGACTACCAGGTATATTTTGCATTACTAGGAATAGATTGATAATATTGTGTTAAAAACTTTCTATTTATGCTTAGGAAGCATATTAGAATGTAGAGTATTTTTTAAACTTTTAATGGTGAAGGAAAACAACGTTAGTATTATTATTATGCTGGATTTGTAAAGTACCTTGAGAAATAACTCCTTGTACTCTTTTTATGGAAGAGATTAGATAATAATGGTATTATTTCTTGCTTATATGTTTGGTAGCATTCAAGTTTAAATCTATCTAGGTCTGGAGTTTTTTTGAATGCAAATGTTTTTTGACTTACAGATTTAGTTTTTTAAAATAGCTGCAATGTCCCTTTCTATTTATTTTGGCTTCTTTTTAAAAAAACTTGTCTATGACCTGATTGATGTCTCATTTTATCTGATATTAGTGATTTGAAGATTCTTTTTATCAAATAAGTCTTCCTTGTATTTATGTGTTAGTTCAGTGTTTTCACTCACCTTTAGAATTTCTTGATTTTGTATGGCTTGCTCATATTTTCCACTTTTAGTTGTTTTTGGTTTTTGTTTTCATTTTTTTTTTTTTTTAGTTGGAGTCTCACTCTTGTTGCCCAGACAGGAGTGCAGTGGCATGCTCCTGGCCACCACAGCCTCGACCTGCTGGGCTCCTGCAATCCTTCTGCCTCAGACTTCCATGTTGCTGAAACTACAGGCATGTACTACCACACCCAGTTAATTTTTGATTTATTGTAGAGAGGAGGTCTTGCTAAGATGCCCAGGTGGGTCTCCAACCCATGGGCTCCAGCAATCCTCTCTCCTCAGCCTCCCAATGTGCTGGGATTACAGGCTGAGCCACCAAGTCCGGCCTGTTTTCAACTTTTAATTTAATTTATATTTTAAAAATATAGATTGTTCACAGTTCATGTAAGTTGATGCAGTTGTTCTTTCCTAATATTGTCATTTAAAAGTCAAATTATTTTTTGAAGTACTGCTTTAGCTGCATTAAATCTGCTTTGAAATTTTGTGTTTTTATTGCCATTTGGTTAGAAATAATGTTGATTTTCTCTTTTGTAAAAGGTGTGCTGCTTAATTTCTGAATTTTGAGGTCTATTTACATATCTTATTGTTGTCATTTTAAAATTTAATACTGTGGTAATCCAATGAGCCTATTCATTAATATGTTGATACATAAAATTTATCAAAAACTTACTTTATGGTACAAAATACAATTTATCTTGGTGAATATTTCACATGAACTTGAATATGGTGTACATTCTGCCTTGTTAACCTCCCATATGACCCCACAATCCCCCTTTTGAGAATATAGCCTGAAGAACTCAAATCACTCTATAAAAAAGATACTTACACACGTATGTTTATCGCAGCGTTGTTCACAATAGCAAGAACCTGGAAACAACCATGCTACCCATCAAAAGAGGATTGAATTTAAAAAATGGGATACATATACACGATGGAATACTACGCAGTCATGAAAAAGAACAAAATCATGAATTTTGCAGCAACCTGGATGGAACTTGAGTTTATAATACTGAGTGACCTCTCACAGAAACAAAGATCCGAGTATCACAAGTTCTCATTCATATAATAGACCTTGAACATCCAATGTAATACTATAAGAAAATGACTGACGGTACTGGGAAACTATGGGGGGGATGGGGATGGGATTAACAATAGCAAATATCTGTTTGGGAAAGGGGAAACACCTCTTATCAACAGGGTACCTGAAAGAAACGTAATTGTACACCTAACCCTTAACTGTACCCCACAAAACCATAATAAAAAATATTGATTAAAAAAAAAAGAAGTATTCAAACAGGTAGATAATTGTGTTTGAATTATCTAAATTCCTAATGATATTTTTGTCTACATGTTGTACTAGTTACTGAGAAAGAAGATCATAATGACTAGCTAAAATTGTAAGTTTTAAAACTTTCTTATTTCTTTCAATAATTTTTCTTTCATTTATACTAGAAAGACTGTGATATACTTTTGATATATTTAAGACTGAAATATATTCTTGATAAATTGCATTTTATCATTATAAAATACTCCTGTTTTTAGAAACATTTATCTAATTTTACATAATATTTGAATTTTGGATGAAAAATTTAAAACTCCATTGATAATTGCTTTAATTTTACTAGATTTTTTTGAAAAAGAAAACACCCATTTATAAAGACAGACAAATTTAGAGATTCCAATAATGATGAAAACATTTCCTATTACAATTTGATATAGTTACATAGTTAAGTTAAATTAAGTATTATAATATTTTATTCATATGTAACAGTTTTGTGCCAACTTTTTATGGATTGCTCATTCTTTAAGATGAATATATCAGTTAGAAAATGGTGTCAAAATATTTATGCTATAATGATTGCAATAAAATGTTGTCCATTAATTTCCTCCGTAGTTTTGTCAACAATTTATTTTAATTATATTTTTAACAACATAATACTTCAGTAAGAATACAAATTTAATGAATAATTTGCAAGAGTTGAGTGAAAAATTGTGCTAAGATTTGAGCCTCTGGAATTTTGATCATTAGCTGCCAAACGAAACTTTTGTAATAAGGAAAGGGGAACAGAGGAAGTGAAATAATAATGCAAAACTTTGCATTCAGGAGGAGTTCATTCTCTCTTACAATTGGGATTCTAATGTTACACAGAAGTTGACTGAACAGCATCAGCAAAAGACATCAGAGATTCAAACTAAGATCATGTTAGTTAAAGAGAAAATGTGAAGCAAATGAAGAGAAATTGTGAACGTGAAAAAATTGGGTTTGGCAACTGGTTGAATGCAGGGAACCAAAAAGGAGTATCTAAAATGATTCTAATTTAGAACTGGTTAAATAGAAGACTCATAAATAATTAATAAAAACTTGTGTTTTAAAAAATGATGATTGCAGTTTTAGACCCACAGTCATCCATTAAAAAATCCATGTCAAGCCGGGTTCGGTGGCTCAGCCTGTAATCCCGCGCCTTTGGAGGCTGAGGTGAATGGATCGCCTGAACCTGCGGGTTCGAGACCCGCCTGGGCAACTTGGCAAGACCTCATCTCTACAATAAATCAAAAAATCAGCCGGGCGTGGTAGCGCATGCCTGTAATTCCGGCTACTCGGAAGGCTGAGGCGAAGGATCGCCGGAGCCCAGCAGGCGACGCTGCGGTGGCCGGAAGCGGCCACTGCACTCCAGTCTGGGTGACAGAATGAGACTCCAACTCAAAAAAAAAAAAATCCATGTCAAAATATTCCAGCTGGATGTATATTAGCGTTGAATGATTGCCAGCTCCATATTTTGATTATAGAATAATTCTGTTTATGATTTTAATTACAGATTATTTTATGACTTGGAGATAATGTACAGAAAAGTATAAGATGAGTTTCAAATTCTGTGCAATGTTGGGAAAAAGTTCTTACAACTGATTGGAGTTGGGTTTCAGGAGACTGAATAAAAGTAAATCAAAGGTCTATTAATTCAGGGCATTCTAATTTTTAATTTTAAAGTATTTTCATTTTTTTCAGGCTTTATTGAGGTATAATTGATGAATAGAGATTGTATATATTTAAGATATAGAGTATGATGATTCGACATACATTATAAAATAAATAAATGAGCACACCCATCACTTTCACATAGCTAGCAATTTTATACTTGATAAAAATACTTACGATCTACTCTCTTATCAAGTTTCACGTATACAATACAGTATTATTAACTATAGTTTCTATGATGTACATTAAACCTCTACATTTATTAATTTAAATAGTGAATATCTGTAACCTTTGATCAGCATCTTGCCATTTCTCCCAATTCCTGTCAACTGAGATTTTTGTTGTTTTGTTTTGTTTTGCTCACCACTTTATAGGCTCTTTAATATCAGCTTGTTTATGTTTTCATTTCTTTCCTGAATTCCTAGAATTTTTAGAAAACATTACATAATGGAGGGTTTTTGTGGAATTAGTTATTTGGGCGAAATCAAAATTCTAATGGATTTCCCACAGGTGGATTCTTAGTGATGTTATCATCTCACTTACTAAATAATTTTTATCTAGAAGAAGTAATAATTCTGAATTTTTCTATTGTGAAATATCTTAATAAAGGAATATGGGTCAATTTGTGTTAGTGATCAATGATTATTGTGTGTTTGTACAGTTATATATGGTTTTTTTCTTTTTTTGTTATCCCCGGTCAACACTCACAGAATGGACAATGATTGAAGACTACAACATGATATCAAATAATGTGACATGTTTTAATGTATAAATACAAGTTTATATATAAAATAATAAGTATCAGAAAATAAATTGAGTAATAATCTCAGTTATCATTTAGTAGATGGCTTTTCAGTATTAAGCACTGTGCTGTCTTTTTGTATTATTTCTCTTAATTCCACTAAAAGACAATGAGGTGCATCCATAAATTCTGTTTTTATATCACTTGCAAAAAATTATCATGACCTTTAGTCTTTCTTTTCTCTATTATATATAATCTCTCATTTCTGGTATCTTTAACTTCAAACGTATTCAGTTTCCATCGCTTACAGGGAGTGGAAGAACATAACCCTATTATCAATAATTTTGTATTCCATCTTTAGCCATCCACTTCCAACGTAATCTCTACTCTAGACTCAACTACAATCAGTCTACTAAATTGATCTGGGGAGGACAAGGCGATCTCTTTGTTTCAGTGGCTTTCTTCCCCCCTCCCAAAATTATTGTCCTTTCCAAGTTTTATTATCTGCTAAAATTTCTTGCAGAATTTGGTGACAATTGATCACATTTTTCTCAAAACAGTCTCTTTGAATTTCAAATTATTCTGGGATCTCTCCATTCCTTATAGTCTCTTCTTACTGTTTGATGTATGGTTTCCTATTCTTCCTCTGGCTTCTGATACTAGCCTTGTCTCTAGTATTCATTTTTTCATACTCTATGTTTCAAACTCTTAACTGCTTACATTAATTAACATATTCTCTCATAGTAGAATCTATTATGTCTCTTTTGATAATTTATGTTACTTTGAGTACCAGCTCTTCGTTTCAATTCTAATATCTCAACCCCTACTTCCTGCAAGTGAACTTGGCTTGTAATTTGTCATCACTCTAATGAACAAAAACTAGCCAGAGGGGGTTTCTGTTGTGTTCTATGAAAATAAATTTAGTTAATGTATAAAGACGAACTGCTATTTTTCTACTTCTTATGCCAGCTATGCTTTTTCCAACTGTACTGTGCATTTGTACATGGAAAGAAATGTATTTTATGTTAATTGTGTACTCTCCAAGAATGTATTATGGTTATCTATATATAGAATTCCATTATTAAGAGATTGTTAATTGAACGAATAAATAAATGAGTAGATTAACTAAGTCAATGCTTATTTTGCTGTATGTGCATCACGCAAAATAATATTTGTTCATTTATGATGTAATTGTTAATGTTACTAGGATTCAGACCATGTCCCAGGAATGAAGGCAAAATAAGTATTGCTTTATCAAAGTCAAATAGCTGTACATGGTGGACTGGGTAATGAATCTGTCATTTCTACCTCAAGCTATTTCCATTATTCCAGATTGTGTGTCATTATATTTGGAGAAATTGTTATTAAGTAACTGCAATGAGCTCAATGATGTGTTCTTTGGCTATCATGTAACTAATTCCACATATTCATATTTGATGTTTCTCTAGCATATCAGGTTTATAACATATTTCAAGGGAGATCAGCAATTACCAAATTTCATATTTTTCTCTATTGCTAATATTTCTTGATTCCAGAAAGCCTTACACCTGTTCAATTCAGCTGTTTTAATCCACTGACTTGATTTAGTTTTCTAATGGCATAAGAATGAATTTGAGTTTATTCTAAGATGATGCTTTTCCCTGTTATTATTGATATAATATTGTATCTAATATAATAATACAATTTGCATTTTTAGTGGAATTTACACACCAAAAAGTTGACAAGAAACTTTTATTTATAACATTCATTACATTTCATATTGAAAATGTACTAGGTATACATAAACATTGCTACTTTATTTTTTTTAGCAACCCAATGACCAAAGTGAAAAGTTAAGACAGGATTTGTGTTCCAATAAAAAAAATCTACCCCAGATCACACTAGTTGGTAAAATAAAATTTTAATGGGCTAAAATACCACTACTTTCTTCATTTCTATTTGACATAATTCTTCTGAAATTTCAATGTAAAATTCCCTTAGTAACTATTTAGAATGAATAAACTATTGAGAACTGTTGAACATAGTGAAGTATGTGTTTATTCCTGGTGTATTGTTAACCTCTCATGACACAATTAAATATTCCAATGAAAGATTAGACCCAGTATTTATTCTATTATGGTTAGCTTATTCGGATATAAAATTGCAAGGTTGTGAGTTTACTTCTGGTAGACTACAGAGTTTCTTACTCTCTTCCAGAGAAGCAATACTATAATGAGTAAGTAGTTACATCCTTTAGAATTTTTAAAATCTAGAGCAGATAGGAGCCTGACTACCATTCCCAACCATGTGATTCTCTCCACAAAATGACTTTCTTTTTCCTGTCATCTCTGACCTCTTTTTCTCTGGAAAGAGCTTAATGGATTAGGTCAGGACCTCTCACTCTAAAGGGAAGGGGATTACACCTACAAAGTGTTTACCGCAGAGAGTGAAAATGTTTGGAGTCATTGTAGAGTTCTGCCTATAAAACTGAGTCTAGAGCCTAGGATTCCTTACTTCCTCTCCAAATGTTTTCATCTGCATATATCAAGAATGACTCATTCACTTAAGTCATATCTGTGCCATCTTGATTATATTAAAAGGAATAGCAATAATTTTAGCGATAAACAGAAATTCATTTGGAAGCACTAAACACTGTAAAAGTTGAACCATTATCATAAGACTATTAAAAAGGGATTGGTAGTAGTGGGAAACTGCCAGGGGAGGGGGGGTTGGGATTGGCAGTAGTGGGAAACTGCTGGTTGGGGGGGCACCTTATAAACAAGGATACCTGTATAATGAACATTTGTATACCTAACCCTGTATTGTATCCTACATCTTTAAAATAAAAAAATAAATAGTTTTAAAATGTTGAACAATTATATATCAATTTAATTATTCATGTCCATTGTGTTTACCTTTGTAGTTCTTTAGAACAAAATTATACTTTCCACAGTTGTCATAAAATTAAAATTAACTTACATCACCTAGGATTAGTAAATCCAAAATGTATTTTGAGGTGGCCATAACTGACTGCTATCATTACTCAGGTCAGGCATCACCTACCCTTCAAATACTGCTTTTGATCAGACTGCAGTTCAGGATCTTACTATCTACTGACAAGATCAGAGAGGAATAGACTTAAAAAGAAGTTGTGTTAACAATAGATGGGGTCTCAAAACTACAGGCACAGTGGACTCTAGTTACTCCCAAGTATCTCCAGGAGTGTTACACATAGGTCATGAAATTCAGCTTTCTCTAGCCTTTGATCAAAATCAAAAACCTCTTCCCTGGAGGTCAGCAATCTAGTATCACAAAGTCATTTATAGAGTCTTAAGCTCAATGAAAATCTGAACTTGTGCCAAAGTGGTTTAAGGGAATAGTGGTTTTTTAAATAAAGCATTTCATTGTACTATTCCAGAGTTAATTAGGTAGTATTTGATTAATCATCCAGATTATCTATGCCTCACATTCTTTATCTAAAAGTGAAGATGTATCTCTAACAGTATCATCATCTGTATTGAATTCTTCCTCTCACACCAGAATGAAACTGGAAATTTAGCATTTTTCAATTGTATGTTACACTTGATCTCTTACTAGTGAAAAGTTACTCTCTACGTCTGTCTCGGTCCCTGCAACAAACATGTGTTTTTTTCCCTGCTGCCTCACTCAACATTGTCACAAATACATTAGCAGAAAGTTAGAGGAAAGCCTCTTTTTTTCTGCAACTTCCCCTTGTTTTTCTCTTTCTTTTCATTGAACACAACCTTAGACCCTCATAAACTATTCAATTGGTCTAGTGTCAAGTGTAGATTCCTTTTTGATGACTTATTCTTTAGACCCCTCACTTTTACTGTGGCCATTGCCATGACTTAGTTTTAACTAAAATCTGTCTTCTACCATTATTTGTTCCAAACACATTACAGTGGATTGGCCACTTTTCAACAGAATAAAGATACACTTGTGTATGTGTGGTAGTAATAGTCATAGGATTTCAAAAAAACAGCACCAGACTACAGTGTCTGTAGGATTCTTTTTTTGGAATTTCAATAGGATTCTTTTTTTGGAATTTCAATATTCTGTTGAAGTATATAGAAAAAAGATCCAAATTAGATGCATTTATAGATCCTAGATTTTTGAAATAGTAAATGTTACCTTTTTATTGAAAAGATAATGAAAACTGATGATGAACACAAGATTAGTCCCTGAAGCATTAGCCATTTGTTCTAAAATTAGTTTGTAAATAGTATAGAGTATTTCCTAAGTCTCTAAATTGAGGTCAGGATATATTTTATCCTTCTAACATTAATCAAGTTGACAGGTGTGTACTTTAAAAAGATATGAACAAAGTGTAACTAGAAGAATTAATGGCTTCAATTTCATTGCAATATCTTTTGTGTAATTGTGTTATAATTGAAAGAGGTAGTAGGCATGGAAAAAGAAGAGCCAATGCATAAAGATCTCTTCACATATTTCTATTGTTTGCAATTAAGAACTTTTGCCAATATGTCTCATATATCTGGAATACCAGTTGATAGTATGTTTTTCCTTCACTTAATGGAAAACTCTCAATGACTATGACTTAAATAAGTTAGACAGTGCATAGCTGGTAAGAAACCATATGGTGTCAGAGGTGCTTAAACATATTTCTTAATTATCTACCTTGTTCTAAACATATTTGTCTCTTTGTGGTGCAAAATGGGTTTTCAGATACTAGTTTATGGGCTTACATCCCAAACCACGAAGTAGTAGAGATGCAGAAGAATGCAGTCTTCTTTCTAAGACAGCTTATCTTTGGTTAAATACAGTATCTTTGTTCCCATCCTAATGACCTGAGTTTAGTCACATGGTTACATCCATTAGCAAAACCATCTGATAAATACAGTCTTCTTTCTAGATAAGGATACATCCAGATGATATTTTCTAGCATTAAGAGGAAAAATAAATATGAGAGGTGTAAACAACTTGTGTTCTTTTTCACACTTGACATATTGTAAGAACTACCTAACAAACGGTATATCTCCAGCTCTCACCATCAAATTCATGTGGTGCAGTATTGTTGGGTTAATCTTCCTTGAGTGTCCTTGAAGTCAGTCCCTGAATAAGCATGTTGACTTACTCTGAAAAAAACAGAAAGCGAAAATTATCACAACACTATTCAAATGAGGCCATTCTCTAAGTAGCTTCTTAGAATATAAGTAATCGCATTCACATTTTTTAACTTCTCTAATGCCCAGCACTTACCTTTGGGCCTCCTGTAATTGTGTAGGCCTTTCTGGGCCCATCGCCCTTCATGCAGCTCTTTCTCATTTCTTTAATTTAGAGCAATCTGTATCTGTCTGAAATACTGTGATTGTCTTTCTCTCATAGAGTTCTCAAACATTACTGTTATTAGAATTATGTATTTCGATGGTAAGAATTCTGAGAGCATGGGTTATATCTTACTTATTTTTGTAACTTCTACATAACTTTGCACATTATGAACTACCATGAATTACAGATACACATAATAGATGACTTAGTTTTAACTAAATCATCTTAGTTTTCTAAGTATAAGTTGAGTAAATGAATGAAATTATAAATGAATAAATTGAGTAACTATGCTCTGCAGGCACATGGTAGATCATCTCATTTTAATTTATATGCACATGATGTTTGACTGGTTGTTTTGAAATATGAAGAAACAAATAATATTTTTAAATTTTATAAAGAGCATAGGGAAAATACACTTTCACCTTAAAGAGTCATTTTATCAGAATTTCTCTTTAATAAGCATTTATATATTCATGTATCTATCTAAGTTATTGAAGGTCTCATTGTCTTCATTTCTCATACTCTAATTAATATGCGGTGTCTACTATCTTTCATAAATTGGAATCATTTTTCGTAGTGAGGGTGAATTTCTTTTTACCTTCTCTTGCAGTTTCATTGTGAAAGGGTATCATCCACTTTTCCCTTGGAATAAATCGTTTTCATGGAAAATTTCTAGTACTTGTCTCCCCACACCTCACTTTCTCTTTCCAGGGAAGAAAACTTTATCTGATTGACCATATGAGGAAAAGGGTCACTAGGCATCAATATCTAAGGCATGTCTGTATTTTCCTTTTTGGGTAATCAAACTGCATACTTTACATTTTCACCTCTCTTCCTCCTTGTAGCTTCCTCACCCAGGCAGACCTTAACTCTATGAGGAAAGGCTTTGGGTTTTTAACTGTTTTATCTGCCACTGTGTGGATTGTGGGGGCGTTTGTGGAGGCCGGGAAGGAAAGTAGGAGGACAGTTTGACAATTTTCAGGAAATAGTTTCTGCCTTTAACACGAATAAACCTGACACTTAGATTGTTATGACTCTTTTTTCTATCCTCAATTCATTCACAGCTTGGGGTATAAAAATGATTAATTATTTTTTCTTAAACTTCAGTACATGCAGGTAGAGGAAACTATTGGTTATTCTTAAAACCATTAATAATTTCTGTCATACCTAATTTTTAAAAAACTTCTTTCAATCAAATGATACACTTTTTGGTAAAAATAAGAAGAAATTTCTAATGTATATTCTGCAGTTCAAGGTGGATCTTAGATAAATATAAGTTAAACAGTTACATTCATCTGGTTATAAAGATTCAAGATACAAATACATATTTAATTTGAAGCATATTTATCAGTATCAATTATCAATGACCAATATTTGACTTTTTTAGTGACAAAAATAGCAATTTATAAAGTCAACTTGATACAACTTATTAAAAGCAAATTATCATAAATGAGAATTATAAGAGAAAAAATTTAAAATCCTTATTTTTTCAACTGACATTACAATAGTTTTATATTTTATAATAATAAAAGTACAATTCAGAACTTTCTGCATTCATTACTATTTAAATGGTAACTATCTCCATCTGTAATCTGAAAGTGTTTGCTTATTTGACATACAAAATGAGAAATAATATAAATGTGTAGTTTCATCTAAGTTGTTTTGAGAGAGCTAAAGCAGTCGTTAGCTAATCAGTTTCTTTATAATCTCTCCTCTTTCTGTTGATAATTTATGAATATTATCTTTTCATTCTTTTTAGCAAGCCAGATATATTATAGAAAATCGGTAGTATATTTTAGGGGGAATTTATGTGAAATTAACTTAAATGTTTTAATTTTGGCCCTCAGTTATATGGAAATGCAATAATATAATAAAGGCAGTAATATAATTTTATGCAATCAATTAGTTTCAGGTCTAATAACTTCAGTAACAAGTACAGTAGTCACAGTAGTCTAGACCACCTAGGATAAACAGGTTTACAAACAAACTAAACAAAAATAAAACAAATAAACAAAAGCAACGAGGGGAGGATTAAGACAAATCCAAGGGGGGAAAAAAGCCTCAACTGGCTCAAAAAGCTTACTTATATTGCATGGTCTTGGGCTTAACACTGTTAAGAATTTTTTATTAAACTTATTCTGAATTTCACAATAAAAATGTATTTGTTTCAGAATTTAACATTTTACTCCATGTCAGGCAAAGGTGCCAGCTGGTAAGTAGTCAAAGAATAAAAGATCCATGCTTTCTAGGAACTCATGGCTTATTGGGGAGATACAGCTAAATTACTTAGGAAACACACATAACAACTTTTGCCACTGTAAATCAATTATTGGAAATAATCTGTATTGAGATTCTAAAGAATAATTATGAGTACTCAAAATGCAAAAGAGGACTGAGAGTGGGGAGATTGAATTTATTCTTCTTAGTGTAACAGAGCTCTACCACAGGCCCATAGCTTCAGCATTGAGCAGGTCTCATCACACACTAGGATGGATTTCAGGCCAAAGGGAATGGTAATATGAAATATTAACTTCAGGATTAAAATTTTGCCAAACTGAAAGAAGAAAACAGGCTCTGATCCTCTCGGCATCACATCTCTTCTAAATCTTTCAGGATATGGAATCGTTGTACTAGTAAAGTAAAACTACCACAATCAAAAGACAGGTCTAATATCTAAGATAATATTTCTAAGAATGTTCAAGTAGATATTAAGGGAATCCAAAGCAAATCTAAAGAGCAAATACCGAGCTTGAACATTTATAACCACCATAAAAGATAAACAAAAAACAAGACAGAGGCTAGAAGAATATTTGACCATTGAAAAGATTTGGCAACATAAAATAATATAAATAAAACATTTATAAAAGATAACGTATTTTAAAACATTTTTTTCTGTCATTTGCAACAACATGGATGAAAATGGAGGACATTATGTTAAATGAAGTAAGGCAGGCACAGAAAGACAAACATCGCATGTTCTCACTTACATTTGGAACTCAAAATAATTGTCCTCATGGAGATAGAGAGTAGAATGATTACCAGAGACTGAGAAGTAGTGGGGAGAAGGGAATAAAGAGGGACTGGTTAATGGGTACAATAGTAAAGTTAGATAGAAGAAAAAGTATCTAGTGTTTGATAGTGCAATATAGTGACTGGAGTTTACAAAAATTTACTGTATATTTCAAAATAACTAGAGAAGTGAAATTGAAATTTTTCTAACACAAAAAAATGGTCAATGTTTGAGGTGATGAATGTCTCTGTTACCCTCATTTGGTTACTACACATTGTATGCATGCATCAAAATATTACATGTACTCCATAAATATGTACAACAATTATGTATCTATACAAAGAAAATTTTTTTAAAAATTATAATAGGAAATAAAAACAAATTGAAAGGTCAATCAATTTAACTTTGTCATGTTGATTCTATAACATTTAAGAAGTTATGCACTCTAAATTAAAATATGATCGAACAAAAAACATGATTAACTTGGAAATAAATATAAAAATGAATTTGGAGTGAGAAACATAAAGAGCTTGAGTCAATTAATAACCTAACTAGCCGGGCTCGGTGGCTCAGCCTGTAATCCTGCGCCTTTGGGAGGGTGAGGTGAGTGGATTGCCTGAGCCCGAGGGTTCGAGACCCGCCTGGGCAGCGAGACCTCATCTCTACAATAAATCAAAAAATCAGCCGGGCGTGGTAGCGCGCGCCTATAATTCCAGCTACTCGGAAGGCTGAGGCGGAAGGATCGCAGAAGCCCAGCAGGCGAGGCTGCGGTGGCCGGAAGCGTCCACTGCACTCCAGTCTGGGCGACAGAGTGAGACTCCAACTCAAAGAAAAAAAAAAAAATAACCTAACTAAAGACATAAAAATAATACAATAAATGAAGAGCACAATGGATATTGTAAGTAATGGGATAATCAATTATGCATCATATGCTTGTCAGAGGAATTGGAAAGTTAGATTGAAAATATCAAACAAAAATGAAAGCTATGAAGAATAGAAATCGACAGGTCAAGATACAAATAGCATACTCTTCCACAAATGAAAAACTAAATAAATGCAACATATAAAATAATTAATTATTATCTGAAACTATTATTGAATGGGAAAGAACACTTTTATTACATGGCAGGTACCATAAATGAGTTTAACTTGCCCATATAAAGTTTAAAAAATTATAGTTCAAGGAAATGATATTCAATCTATTAAGACAGGTGAGAACAAATATGTCTAAAGAAGGAAACATCAGATTGATCTCAGCTTCTACTTTCATATTAAATACTACAAGAAAGGACTCCTAAAGGAAACAGAATTATTTTTTGGAGGGCAGGTCCCTTGGAGTCCAGACTTTCCCCACTAGGTAAGTGTTCTATGAACTCATCAGCATCAGTGTACTAGCTAGCTTTGTTGTGAAAGCCTGAATTTTTTTTGAAAATTCTTTCAAGCAGTTTGTTCGCGTCATGATAGGTGACTTATGATCTCACCTGCCTACACCTCACTGAGTGTTCAGCAGTTTTTGACCCCAAACTGCATGGCCCTCATGCCCTACCCTCCCTATTCACCTGATCTCACCCCAGCAATGTTTTTTGTTTCTTGGGATGAAAAAAGTTCTCAAAGGGAAATGTTTTATCGATGTGGAAGAAGTGAAACAAAAACCGGCAGAAGCACTAAAGGATATCAAAATCGATGAGTTCAAAAACTGTTGAGCAGTGGTAAAAGCATCTCTATAGGTATATTGCATCAAACAGAGAGTATTTTTGAAGGTGACTAAAGTTTAAGCATGTAAGAAAGCATACACAATTTTTAGAAGTAAATTCCACGGTTTTTGGGGTCCCCCTAGTTACATGACCGTGGAACAACGTCTACAAACTTTTAATAGGAATGTTTTGGTCCAAAATAGTGTATTCTCTTAAATTGTGACTTCATATTGACACAAGAAAAGAGAATCTGTAGTATTTGCTATAAAAATTTCATTCATTTGCCTTTTTAAAAAATAAATCAAATATACAATTCAACTTGCAATAGTAACAAAATGTTATGTGTACAAGGACTTACAAACCATGCCATCTATGCATTTCTGTTGGAAAATAGATTTATCAAATTTACTGGATGTTTATTCTAGGCAATTGCATTCTTTTCCTATAGTTACAATAACAAATTTATATAAACTTGATGACTTAAAACTGAATCAATTTATTTTCTTATATTTTGAAGTCCCCAAAACCAAAATCAAGGTGTCAGCAGCTCTGCATTCCCTCTGCTGGCTCTAGGAAAGAACCCTCACCTCTTCCAATTTCTGAAGTTATTTGTGGCTGTGCCACTCCAATCTCTGCCTCTGCCTTTATTTAGCCTTCTGCTTATCTCTCTGTCTTCTTTTCTTTCTCTTATAAGAACACTTGCAATTGTACTTAGGGCCCACTCAGATGAACCTGGACTATCTCAACCTGGTATCTTAAGTGTAATTACATCTACAAAGATGCTTTTTATAAAAAAGGTCATTCATGGATATGTGACATATCTTTTTGGGATCCACCATTCAAATCACTACATGAACCAAAAAATACAAATAAATATATAATTTAAAAAAATTATGTTATAAAGCTATTTAAACTTTAAAACGTTTTCATAAATTTGAAAAAAGATTGGTTGTTATACAGTCATGGTAATGAGTAACATTCAGAATTGGCTATAAATTTATTGAATCAGTCAACAACAGCTAGCCTCAACAAACATGATTTTGTTAGTCACCAATTAATGGGAACACCACACTCTTAATATTCAGCTAAAAAGGAATAAACTCGCATCCATCAACATGCCTTCCAGGGCCAACCAATGAACAATATTCTCACCTGAATAACCATGCTTCTAAAGGTGATGTCAACCCTCTTATGTCTCTGGATGCTAATAAATTTTTGAACTCCAAGCTTCTCAAAGATCTTGTATATGATGAGCAGTTTGCTCTGTTTGAAAAGCTCATTCTTGATTATTCCTTAAATATATATATATAAAATCAAGAATCCATATATTAGGATTAATCAAGCATATATACAGCTACTCAAAGCTTCGCAAAGACCTAGTATATGATGAGCAGTTTTTATATATATATATATGAAATAAATATATATAAAAATATATATAAGGAATAATCAAGAATGGTCTCTTCAAGCAGAGCAAACTGCTCATCATGTATATATAAAGGCAAGTAAAGTTTGACTTATATTTGGAAACATATATTTTAGGTCTTCAGAAGTAAAAAAGCTTATATACCTTATATGTAGTCTCACATTGAAAAAAACTTAATTTTTGACTTTAATAAATTTAGTACATTTTTTTCAAGCTAAGATATTATTTTATACAGTTGCCTCTCATGGTGAAAAATGCTCTTGATTTTTCAACTAAAAATTGTCAAGGAAAGAAAATCAATATTTCTGAAAAAAATTTATTTTCAGCTATGTTTTTCTTTGTTATAACTTTTATTTTCTCCAATGTTCCTGTAGGTGTTTCTCCCAAGGGATTTCTGATTTTCTTGACAGTACAGTTGGTACGATTCTAAGAACAGAGAACTACTGGCTTTGTATATAATCTCTCGGTGCACTATTCTGGTTAATAACACATTTAGAGATTCCTGAAATACTTTTTTTGTGTAATTACTGACAATAAAACTAAAAGCTGAAAATTGTTCAGGAACTCTGTAGTCTGTTGTACCAAAGAGATTAGGTCAACAGCATATGTTCTAAACTATAACTTAAGCTGTGGAGTTAATATTGAGATCAATTTAGTAAATTATACCTAATCTACAATGACATACTCTAATTTTACTAATTCTCCATGGCCTGCTCTTTCTCTCTGCACTCTAATCTTTTACAATTATATTGAGCTCCTTTATGAAATATAATATCTAGCAATATAGTTTAATTTATAATACCAGAGCATAAAGCACAAGAAATTATATTTTTTATTCAGAACACAATACAAATTCTCCTAAATATTTTTTTTTTTTTTTTTGAGATGGAGTCTCACTGTCACCCAGACTGGAGTGCAGTGGCTGCTCCCGGCCACCGCAGCCTTGACCTGCTGGACTCCGCGATCCTTCCGCCTCAGCCTTCCGAGTAACCGGAATTACAGGCGCGTGCTACCACGCCCGGCTGATTTTTTGATTTATTGTAGAGATGAAGTCTCGTTGCCTAGGCGGGTCTCGAACTAAATCTTTTTTAAAAATAAAAATAAACAGGAAGAGAGATAATTTGTTAATTTGTATTCCTTTTTGTCTCTGAGCACATAGATGCATGTTAATTTGGATGAATATTATGATTTCAAAATATTGTAGAACTTATTATTTGCCATGAACTGATAACAGTTCCATGTTATTAATTTAGAAAGTAATATAAATATTGCTTGTCTATCTAGCAAAAAGACATATTATTCCATTATTTTCATGAGTAGAAAATTCAACTTTATTCTCTCATGAAAGAAGAAGAGTGATGGTAGTGTTCAGTTCTCAGGGCCAACTTTTACTTTAAACATTTAAATTGCCCTCAGTAAGAAGCCTTCGGTAAAAGGAAACATTATGCATCATTTCACAAAAGCATGAGAGAACATTATAGGGTCAGTGTACCAGGAAGGAATGGAGATAGGTTTGTGGCAACTATTAATCAGAGAGAGAAAAAAAAAATGCCTAAATTGTTATTAGAAGAATAAGACCTCTTTGGCCCTAGAAATGTTTTTTTTGTTCTAGTATTAAGTTAAACATTTTCAATTTATTCTGAAATTTTCTCTGAAACTTGTTCTGCTTTTCTTTCCTTTTCAATAACACCAGAATAATAACAATAATTAACTTGTGTAGTTGCTCTAAGGTCTGAGTTATATAAACTTTCATACGTGCCAATTTGAATTTGTAGTTACATGCTATCCTATTTACGATGCCTACTGTTATTTCTACTACTACTATTGCTATTACCACTGCTTGGTTTCAGCCCCTTTGTTAGTCCTTATATAAAAAAGCAAAAGACATCACTCCATGCCTTAAGGATCTCATTGTCTATAAGGAAGAGATCTCATGAATCTTGAGCATGTGCTGTAAGAACTGCCTAAGGAAAATACTGTGTAAAGACAGTGAAAAAATCTACTGTAAGTTCCAAAGAAGAAATTTTAAAATCTCCAAAAGAGGAGGCAATATTTGAGTGAGAAAAATCTTTAAAAATGAATGAAAGTTATTCAACAAGGGAATGGTATGTGCTGAAGCATAAACAGATGAGAAAAGCATGACATATTCAAAGTTCCAGAAACAGGTGAAACAGCTCAAGTACAAAAAGTTAACAGTAAAAGATGAGTTGTGTGCGTGTAAGTTTGATTTTTTCGTTTCAGAAATAAAACCTATTACAGCAGCTTAAAAGTGGAAGTGTTTGTTGTTGTTTTTAGAGATAGTATCTTTTTTTTTTTTTTTTTTTGAGTTGGAGTCTCACTCTGTCACCCAGACTGAAGTGCAGTGGCCGCTCCCGGTCACCGCAGCCTCGAACTGCTGGGCTCCGGCGAGCCTTCCGCCTCAGCCTTCCGAGTAGCCGGAATTACAGGCATGCGCTACCACGCCCGGCTGATTTTTTGATTTATTGTAGAGATGAGGTCTCGCTGCCCAGGCGGGTCTTGAACCCGCGGGCTCAGGCAATCCACTCACCTCAGCCTCCCAAAGGCACAGGATTACAGGCTGAGCCACCGAGCCCGGCTAGAGATAGTATCTTGCTTTGTTGCCTAGGTTGGAGTGTAGTGGCATAATCACAGTTTACTGCAGCCTCAAACTCCTGAGCTCAAGCAATCCCTCTGCCTAAGCCTCATGAGTAACTGAGACTGCAGGTGTGCACGACCATGCCTGGCTAATTTGCTTTCACTTTTTCTGTAGAAACAGGGTCTCACTATGTTACCCAGACTGGTCTCAAACTCCTGGCCTCAAGTGCTTCTCCCACCTTGGCCTCCCAAAATGCTGGTATTATTCGAGAAGAATATGTAGAGTGTGAAGGGCTTGGAAAAAGGATTACATGCTATAAATAGAAGTAATATGTGGATGAGTTTAATTATTTTGAGACATGCTTTTAAAGTTTGCTTGGGTGACTGAAATTGTTTGCTTAGCTGGGTCAAAAGTGTCTCCACTCCACAGATACTTCAGCCTCACTATCCAGGCACAACCTCTCTGGGATCTCCACTGGGATTTCTGGGATCTCCGGTGATCATTAAGCACTCTCCTATCTGTCTGGATGGAACAGAACCATCTCCATTCTGTGCTGTGGAAATGGTTTGGCTGCTTTGTGAGGTTTAAGGTAACTACAGATATGCAGTTTTTTACTCGATAAATTCTAAAAGAAACTCTATACAGATTTCTGGGGATACTGTTCCAAGTAGCCACTTTGTTTCTGGAACTCTGCCCCACAATGTCCAGTCACTTCAGCCTCCTCAAACTCTAATTGACATCATCTAGGATTCTGAGATTCAGGATTTGGTGGGCTCTGAGTTCCACCATTCAAAAATAGCTTCCCCGAAGAAAACAGAGATATTGTCGGAATCATCGCATTTCTATTATCTTAGGGTTCACAGTCCTGCCTTGCCTATTTTCAAATTTCTAAACGAATATTTTTATATATTTTGCCCATTTTTCTAGTTGCCCTAGTGGAAGAAGTATGCTTTTTTCCTTTACTTTCTTTCTTTTCTCCCCCCCCGCCCCCGTATCATGACCTAATGTAAAACTCTTCAGGAAACATTTTGAATTTTCCTTTACCTCAGGTTTTGCTAAGGCATTAAAGAGGAGGTAGTTTCAAAAGCTACCAGTAACCATCTGCTTCATAATTTCCTGGGGTGCTTATTAAAATGCAGAGTCCTACACTCTACCGTGATCTAATCAAAATCCCCAGTGGTGGGCCCAAAGTATCTATATTCTTAAGAATTAGGCAGAAAAATGATTACAAACTGCTAGAATAGAATTTAGTTAGGCAAACACAGGATTAAAACTCTCTTATATGTATAATATGAGATGAATATAATTTATTTATAAAACTATAAAAGCAATTAATGTACCAGGATTTTGAACACCCTAATTGAAGATGCTATAAATTAAAATGCCAGGAACTTCTTGCTCATATTTCTAACTATGAGTTTTAGATTATTATAAAATATCATTTTTAGAAATGTTACCATATGGCCAGATGTAGTGTCTCACAACCCTAATCCCAGTACTTTGGGAAGCTGAGGCAGGAAAATTGCTTGGGCCCAGGAGTCCAAGACAAACCTGGGCAACATAGCAAGACCTCATCTCTATAAAAAATTAGCTGGACATGGTGGTATATACCTGAAATCCCAGCTACTCAGGGGACTGAGATGGGACAACTGCCTGAGCCCAGGAGGCCGAGGCTGTTATGAGCTGCAATGGTGTCACTACACTCTAGCCTGGGCGACAGAATGAGAACCCAATTCAAAAATAAAAATGTTATAATATTCATTGTATAAGACTTGAGATGTGGTCTAACATGTTTCATGTGTTCTGGTAGAACTTAAAGGCAGTATGAGAGGAAAAATCCATCATGAACTACTCTCAGGTTTTCATAAATTATTCTTGTAAAAAAGATGCCATGGCAAGAAAATGAGAGGAAGGTGTTAGGTGTTGCTGAAAGACTTGTTTTGGGAGATGGAATAATGAGGAAGGGTAATATTTGAGCAAAAGACAGAAAATAAAGCAATAGGATTAGGGGCTTTGGAAGATGGAGGTTATTGTGATTAAACTGGGGAGGTCAGAAGGCATCAGAAATAACCTTTACCTACCTTTCATCCTGTTCTGGGTGACTTTTTCAAGTACTATGATGTCATTCCAGATTAAATGTGACTTTAGATTAATATGGGTATTGCCTCCTCTTACAAATAAAATAGTAAACCATAATCTTGAGTAGAAAATGAGGGGTATCTGGCTTTGTTCTTTTCTCTTATTTCCTTACATAGAATATTGATTTATGCCAAATTACATTTGGAAAATGGGATAGTTGCCACCTGAAACAATGCTTGCCCAACTACCCTTTTTAAGATTAAAAAGGGTTAAATTGGCTATCTAAAAGCAGACCACCTTTGGAGTAGAATTGTGCATCAGAGAAGGAAATTTGCAGATTTAAAGGAACTGCACGTACCAACTTCTTTTGTTATACTTGTTGATTATGTGGGTGAGAAGGTACAATAGTTTGCTTATTCACTCAATCCCTTAGAGGACTTTTGAACAATCAAAGATGATGACTTCCAAACAGTTCTTAGTTTATTTCTAGTCTTTTGCCCCACTTAACCCCACTCTGCCCCACATTTATTTCAGGGACACTTACTGTGCAAACCATTTCTCAAAAAACAATCTGAGTAAAGAAATAATCAGATTTTTACCAAATCATCTCCATGCTAAAGGGGAAATATTAAACATGTGCCATGTTCCCTCAGGGGAACATATTCCCTCAGGGGAAATTTTAAACATGTGCCATGTTTACCCTGCAACAGCAGCATAATTGGAAAAGCAGCATGCTTTGAATAAGCACAGAAAGGGAAACTTAAAAGAGGAGAGAAAAGATGTATTTCAACCTCTTTTTTTTTTTAGTTTTCTCAGGTGAAATAATTTATTTTAGTTCTGCTTTTCTGAACCAACAATTTTTTCTGCTGCCACATCTCCATATGTGGGTCAGTCATTCTTAATTTTAATATAAACTTATTTTAAAGTAATTTTAGTTTTACAGAAAAATCACAAAGAGAATTCTGTATACCCACACTCAGTTTCATCTATTGTTAACATCTTACACAATGGAATATTTGTCACAACTAATTAAACAATATTGCTACATAATTCACTAACATTCATACTTTATTTATCTGTTCATCTCCTTAATTATTACCTAAAGTCTTTATTTTGTCCCAGGACTCTATCCAAGTTTTCACATTACATTTAGCTGTCATTTCTACTTAGACTCCCTGGGGATGTGACAGTTTCTCAAAAATTGTCTAGTTTTTTTATGACTCAGTTATTCATTTTTGACTGAATGATTAATTAACTGGTCAAGGGAAAAAACCAAGAGAATAAATTGACTGAAAAAAAGATTCAGCATACTCATTTTTGACCTCTAATACAGCAAAGCTTGGATTTTGGTCAAAATAGAAATTATACTCACTAATTTCATTATCTAAGTAAGTTGTAAATTGTCACTTTAAAAAAGTGATTTTTGACCATTCAATGTGAACCCTCCCCACAGTGGATAAAAAAAAGTTTATAAACACTAGTTTTGCCAGGCTCGGTGGCTCAGCCTGTAATCCTGCACTTTGGGAGGCCAAAGTGAGTGAATTGCCTAAGCCTGAGGGTTCGAGACCCGCCTGGGCAATTTGGCGAGAACTCATCTCTACAATAAATAAAAAAAAAATAGCCAGGTGTGGTAGTGCACACCTGTAGTTCCAGCTACTTGGAAGGCTGAGGAAGAAGGATCACCGGAGCCCAGCAGGTCGAGGCTGTGGTGGCCAGGAGCTGCCACTCCACTCCAGTTTGGGCGACTGAGTGGGACTCCAACTCAAAAAAACAAACAAGCAAAAACATCAGTTTTTCCTGCTGCCAGGCCAGAAGTCTTCCTGGATTATCACCGTTTATATTGATAATTCAACTAGAAAGCTTGACCTCGAGTGATAGTACTGTTGTTCTATTGAATAAGGTTTTTTTAATGAAAATAATCAACTAATATGATATTAGCATTTTTGCCTGAATACATATTCTATGCTAACTCAGTTGTACTGAAAACCTGTTGAACCAGGAAAAACACCAAAAACATTATAATCTATTCCCCATAAACATTTATTTGCATTTAAGGATGTAATAAAATGATGTTATCTTTGGGAAAAAATGTTTAAATAGATGTCTGTGTGATTGCATAGTTATTTATATTTTAACTTCATTTGCAAATTGAATTAATGAATATGTACAAAATGATCTGTGGGTATCATCAAATGGAGAAAAGGCATAGAAAAAGTGAGGCTAGGTAACAATTGTAGTATCTGCTGATTTCATGGTTTTGCTGGAAGCTTATCAACAGGAAGAAAATATTCTGTGTACAGGTATTGAACCTAATGGTTTCCTCTAATTTTGAGATTCTCTTTTAAGTATTGTCTCACTCTTGTGTCTGGTTCCATTGCCCAAAGCACTTCTCTGAACCTCAGATCAGTCTCTCCGAGACCACACAATATTGGGAAAAAGATAAAGATTTAGGCACTTAATAGAGTTGGTTAAAGTTCTGCTTCTGCAGTTTTGTATACTTTGACTTATTGGCAACCTCTTTGATCTTGTTTAATGTGCTGCTCCCTAACTTGAAGGTAAGTAATGACTATTTAAAAAGGAAATATATTGAAGTTATATAACTATTAAAAAAAGAAAAACATACATAATAATTACTTAAAATATTTTTACTTTCTGTAGAGAAAATCTATATAATATATAGTTTATCCAATTGTGCCCAAGATAAAGTTTTACGTTTGGTTTAAGCTGAAAGGAAATGATGCTTTGTTTTCTTCTCTGAAATAAGACTGAAGATCTAAAGAATAATAGTGCATAGGCAATTTTTTTATTTGCTGCCAAGATAAAAATCTACAGTGGGACTTTCAAACTAATTTTCATGAATATATTTGAATAGATTTTCTTTGTCACTGTAAGCATTATCCCAAATATAAATGACAAAATCACAAGAGAAAAAGCTGATGTGCCTCTCTGTTTGTGTTCACAAAACTCTAGTTTCTATGCAATCTCTGGTGCATGGATTATATACAAATATATAGGTATCAGTGAAGAATATTTTTATTATTTTATTTTATTTTTTAAGTGAAAAAGCAAGATTTATTGAGGACAGAAAAGCTCCCACAGTGGAAGGGGGCCCGAAGGGATGGCCCAGTGAAGAGTATTTTTAAATACCTTTCATTAGCTATCAAGCTAAATTTTTTTCTATTCTTCATCAACTCAACACCTCATAGCAACAATTTTCACCTTTCTTTGCAATGAGATGTCATTGTGGAAAGAGATGATAAATGATACTCACAGAACTGTTTCCTGCAGTATTTTTGGAAAGGCCATGTGTTCAGCATAGTTTATGTCAAAAGGTACAGACCACAAATTCAGATTCTTTCCATATGCTTGAAGGTCAGACAATGGCAATGAACACTAAAGAAAAGACATCTCTAGTCACTGCTTCTATTTATGATCCATCCTTATGAAAATCTCATTTTAGAATCCTTTTCTGAGGAGAATTTGAAATCAAGAAGTAGAAGTGATCCGTTTAAAATTTATTTCAGTTCCAGTTTTCAACATAATATTTGTCCTGTTCATTGGAGGAAGTTGCTTGTAGAGTCAGGATTACACTTTTGTTCTGAAAGGAAAACTCTCAGCTACACCTGTGTATAGCTTCAGTAAAATCTCTGATCATTTAACCAGTAGTAATATCTAGTTGTAAAATATCCACTTCTCATTTATTTGTCAATGACCTCATCCTTTCTATTTCACATTATTTAATAAGAATCTGTCCATAGTTTATTTTTGTAGGGTCTTCTGTCTCTATTTTTTTTTCAAGAAATACCAAACTAAAATTGAGAGAGAAAAATAGATATAAAAGAGTCATAATTCAATAAATATAATTTAAGACTATTTTTAATATACGCTGAATGCTTATAAAGTGTTAAATTATGTGGCTGTTCCTTTTATCAGGACTTCACTCTCCCCAGATTCAATCTTAACACATGAATTGGTAGAAATTCAAATGTATAAAGCTAAGTTACCTAAGGTAAAGATGGTGGTCTCTCTGCCCAGCTTATTACAGCAATCTGTGAAACCACATAATGTCTGAGGATACACAGCTACCAAAAACATCCAGAAAGTAAATGGTGAACATCTGGTCACCACATTTGTCTCCTTCTGTGTGAATAATTTTCTATTAGCAATGCAACCCCTACATGTATGGAAAAAAAGCTGAATATAGCACTACAGGCTGTGAGGTTAAAAACCATCAGTCAAAAAGTAGGGAGGAGTGTGAAGAGGATAGGAAAAAGTGAAGAAGGGTGTAGATAAATCTAAGGATGAAACAAATTGCCTTATTTTCAGACAATAAAAATAGTCTTGAAGAACTTTGGAGCCACCACTTGCCTTCAGTGTGGTAGCAGTAGAGCTGAACTCTTTTCTCATAGTGTCACATTTTCTCTTACCTTTTGCTATACCAACTTTTCCCCCACAAAATATGTCAAGTTCTCATTAGTGTACTTTTCCTGACGTCCTGGCTCACTGCATTATCAACCTGGGTCTGCACTTTCCCTGCTTCTCTTCTATATCAACATGTCTCCCACTGGCCTCATCTCACACATTTCATCTTCAGCTGCCCAGTCTTGCTTCCTATATTAGCTGTGTTTTTTGTTTTTCAAGAACAAGCTAACATTTTTTTTCATATTCGTTTAATCCAGAGGGGAAAAGGACTGAAGCATTTGTTCACTTTAGCCTAAAAAAGATAGGGGGCTTGTCCAGCTGGAATGAGAATAAAAGAGAAGATTCTATAAAATGCAAGAATTTGAATGTAAATTAATAAAGTAGGTCCAGGACACTATCTATTCTCCAAGACTAGATGAGTCTGATACACTGTGTTTGCCTTACACCTCTTAGTCATCGAATAACCTTGTACAGAGCCTAAATAAAACTAGCACAGCTGCATCTACAGAGCCCTGGACTAAGTCTACTTGGGATTTAAACTTTTCCCCTGGTGTTAAAATTTACTCTCGGGTCTCCTGCTCAGCCTGAGACAACTTCCCACCTTTTGCTATCCTTTCTTTGATTTTCTAGATCAAATTATCATGACCTGTTAATACTTTCTCCATCAGTCTATTCAGATTTCCTGAGCTTGAATCTTCTTGGTCAAAACTTTCTTGTTGACATAGATTCTTTGTATAAAATTATACAGGATAAATTAATATAAATCTGATTTACAAAAAAATACAGAAGGGTATATAGGAAAAGTAAAAGTAGTCTTCTATACTAGCTTACAGTCTCTATGTTAGTCTGAGGTAGTGTATGCATAAAGATGTATATTGCCAGACATTTTTAATTTTAAAAAACACCAAATTTAAGCATATACATTATTTTTATAAGTTGTATTACTATTTGTTAAGAAATAAAATCATTGCATAAATATGTGATTTTTTAAAAAGTAAAAGCATCTCTTGAATATTTTTAAAGTTGGTTTACATAGATTTACCCCCTATTTTTAATCTGTTGCATGATATAGCATAGTATCAATTTTATACAAATCTTACTCTAAGCCAGGCGTGGTGGCTCAGCCTGTAATCCTGTGCCTTTGGGAGGCTGAGGTGAGTGGATTGCCTGGGTTCGAGACCCGCCTGGGCAAATTGGTGAGATCTCATCTCTACAATAAAAAATAAAAAATGAGCTGGGTGTGGTAGCGCGCGCCTTTAGTTCCAGCTACTTGGAAGGTTGAGGCGGAAGGATCGCCGGAGCCCAGCAGGTCGAGGCTGCAGTGGCCGGGAGCGGTCACTGCACTCCAGTCTGGGTGACAGAGTGAGACTTCAACTCAAAAAAAAAACCCAAACAAACAAATCTTACTCTATATTTATTGTTTTCAGTATTTTATGTACAATGCAATGAACATAACTCTTTTTGTTCACATTTATGATTTATTATGAAAAATTGATTATTGGTGAAAGTGAAGTAGCCAAATCAATGCATTTGTGTTTTTTTAAACTTTGATAGACAGTGTTGAATTGCAAACAAATTATTTGTACCAGTGTGCAATTCCATTAATAGCAAAGACTGATTATTTCCACATATTTTTCAATCAGTTGATACTATCAACATTTCATTTTTAATTTTACTAACCAAAGAACAAAAAATGCAACTCTGTGTTCACAAGGGATGTCCAGGTCCTAGAACCATGTCTGACAAGCAGCAAGTCCTCATTAAAAATTGACTAAATAAACAAATAAATATGTGAGTGAATAGATAAATGAATAAGGTGACTGCAAAAATTAAATGAGATATGTGCTTTTGAAAAAATTGAATATATTTGCTTTGTAAATAGAATAAACAAACAGATTACTATAGTTAAAGTACTTGTGAGATAGTCAGGCTTTGCCAATTTCCCCCTTGATAGCATGAGATGGTAAAATAATTCACTACGGGGAAGAAGAAAATGGAAGAAGACGCTCCCAATCTTCTCCAGATTCAAGAAAAGCAGTACATTCATCTTTAATATACTGAATTCCACCTTGAGTTCAAAAAAGGAGAGGCAGTCAGTATCTAAACATACATAAGCAATGAGAATAATAATAATGAAAGCCACAAAAACAAGCTCCCAAGGACTGAAGATCATTGTGATAAGAAATAAATATGGTTGTGATTTTAACTAAAACCAGACAAGCAACCTGTCATCCAAGCAGAAGTTAATGCCCACCCCTAAAGTGGTCCAAAGTTGGGTTCAGATACTAAAGTCAGAATCAGTTCACACAAAAAATGACGATGGTCAAAGTTAAGTAGCAGCTATGCAAACCAATTAGTGACCAGACTGTCCTAGACACCAAGGAGCAGAATGGTTTAGCAAGAACTCAGCACACAGGAACCAGGCAGAGTGCAGAAACAATGAGCAGAGAAAATGAAGCAGAGAAAGAGACATAAGTCACTGGTAACGAGGAGGAACACTGAGGAGTGAGGCAGAGCTTTGCCTTGGGCTCTGGACTTTTGTGTGGTTTCTGTCATGGGAGGAATCAATTTTAGCCTGATTAGTCTTTGATGAGACAATAATTGTGAAGAACCTGGCTGGGGTTGAGTGGGTGCAGCAGAAACCGACAGAGATCGACGTCAAATACATCATGCTAGATTGACCAAAACAAAAACAAAAACAAAAACACAAGAATTGGAGGCTGTCACAGAGTTCAATTTTTGTAAACTTTCCTTACATAATCCAGGGCTGAAAAACTACAATATTTGAAAATAGATATCCATGAGCTTAATGTCAGAGAATCCTTGAGTTCATGAATTTTTTACAACTGTTTATGCATTAATTCATGTAATACTAATGACCGTCGAAGGTAAATATTATAATCCTTTCTTTGCAAATGTAGAAAAAGAGAAATATTTAATAGCATTCCTAAGGTCACACAGATGGAAAACAACAGAGTTGGGATTCAAGCAGAGAATTCAGGCAAAGGGAATCACCAGGGAAAAAGCAAGTGCAACAAGTTGGGAGTTTTAGGTAGCAGGAAAAAAGACCACGAGTGGGAGCAGAGTGTGGGATTGGTAGAGTAGGTACCCAGAGAAGAGTGTTTTCTTTCAAAACTATGATTTAATATTTACTTAATTTTGCTTTTAGAGATCCAACTTAAAGAAATTAAACTGATAAGCTAAGGATTTTGACAATTGTTAAAGAGCCCTGATAGAGGTGCAGAAACATAACCAAACGTTTTCCTAACAGGAGTGTGGTTTTGGCCATGGCATTGTCATAATTCTGTCCTTAGCTTAAATCTCCCCCAAAAATATTTTCTTTAAAGAGAACTCTTAATGAACTTAACTCTTAATCTCACTTCTGCATTGTTTTTATTGAATGTCTGTAATTGAAAGTTAATTTGTCTCCTTAAGTTACCTTATTTCAAATCCAACACTATCTGATTTTCCAAATCAGTTTATTATATCAAAAGCTTCTTTTCTGTGATATTATTATTGCTGTCTATCAGAAGAGTCTTTTTAATTTTTTTACTTTTCTCTTTCTTCAATCTCTTCTATATAATCTACCATCTAATCCTGTTCTTATTATCTTCTGCAATATTTCAGAGTCATCGATGTTTACATTTGCAGTAACTATCGCTATATTTTTATCTTTAAATAAAAAGTTTATTTTTTCTTTTTGATTTGTACTTTTTTTTTTTGCTTTTCTGCACTGGGTACAATTTCTAATATTATGGGGCTTTTTTGTATTTTTCAAATTTAAATTTTAGAGTTTAAATTTAAATTTAAAATGTGAAGATTTGCTACATAAGTTGTGTGTAGATGAGGTTTGAACTTCTAGCATGTGTTCTCTTCTCTTGGTAGTGGAATTTCTTTTACTTCATTTTTACTTCATTTAAGGCAAGAATCATAAAGTTGATTTTGATCACAATAGCCTTGTAGCTAGTCTTACTGTCTTGTCCCTTCTCTCTCCAGCTTACTCTGCATCTTTCTATCAGAATTATCTTTCTCAACAGTCAATTGCTGTTACTATAAGTGTGTGTGTATATAAGTATGTGTGTGTATGGATGTGTGCGTGTGTGTGTGTGTGTGTGTGTATGGATGCAGTGAACATAAACATTCTAATTAATGCCCTTTGCTCTGAATGGTTATACTACTGGTTCTATTATACACAATAAACCACCAATTATGCTATGTGACTCATCAATATCTATTGTGTTAATGAGTTTTCTTTGGTATAAAATGGAGGTAGATATAATGTTTATATTAGAAATGATTACAGCCGGGCTCGGTGGCTCAGCCTGTAATCCCGCGCCTTTGGGAGGCTGAGGTGAGTGGATGGCCTGAGCCCGCGGGTTCGAGACCCGCCTGGGCAAGCTAGACCTCATCTCTACAATAAATCAGAAAATCAGCCCGGTGTGGTAGCACATGCCTGTAATTCCGGCTACTTGGAAGGCTGAGGCGGAAGGATCGCCAAAGCCCAGCGGGTCCAGGCTGCGGTGGCCGGGAGCGGCCACTGCACTCCAGTCTGGGCGACAGAGTGAGACTCCAACTCAAAAAAAAAAAAAAAAGAAATGTTTACTTTAAGGATTTAGATGTTTGCTTGCAAATACTTTAAAAATAATAGATTAGCATAAAACATAGTTATTAATAAGGGTTCTTAAAAGTCTAATTATTTGAGACAAGATATTATTGGTTATTACCATGGTATCTATTTTTCCCTTTCTCCAGTCCTGCTACATAATTCTTCCTTGTTGAAAGATCCTATGTTCCTTCTATTTAAAAAAACAATCTCTGGTTCATACTTTCTCAGCTTCCCTTGTAGACAAAGCATGCACATGTGACACAATTCTGGTCAATGGAATCTGTAAGTAAATCTGTGAATAGAAGGAATTGGTTGGAAGATTTTCTTACTCAATAAAAACATGTGTACTGGTAATGTAATCCTTTTTTTGTCTGAAGGTAGTGTTATGTGAGGATGTGATACCTACATCTGTGGTGCCCATCTTACAAACGAGAGTGAGGGAGATAGAATGCAACATAGAATAGAACTCAATCTTTGATGATATTTTTGAGTTAGTACCAACCCTTCTACTAACCTCCATGGAGAATTCTTACATAAGAAAATATATGTCCTCACAGATTTTAATGATTAATTAGTTAAATGTTCTGTTATTTGCAGCTGAAATATTTCTATCTGATACTTATTTCTACTTCATTCTTCACAGCCTACCATTGTTTTATGCATTTAATAAATAATATTTACTTTATTAGCAACTATATTATTCTTTAATGTGTTTCATTATGAAATAACAAACAACTGGTATTCTCCTTGAACAAGTCAAAAAATTGAGTCACATAAGACAAAAAAAGCATTAACAAATTAATATAATTATGTACTTTAGCAGAAGTCCACATGACTAAGGCTTGGCTAAACAGTCCTTAAAATGGCAACAATCATGCTATCAGCAATAAGAACTTTAATAAAATCCAAAATTATGATATAGTACCATGTTTCCCAACTGTGGTATGACACATTAGCAAAGTAAAATTCCATAGATTTATGCCTAATATCTCCTCATTCCCTTATTATAAATTTTGTCTAAAATTTCTTTATTTGTTTTTCCTCCTGTTGGAGTGTCACTGCCTTATAAATTAAATTTAGAGACAATGATTGGAATATTTTAGGAATACTTGAAGACATGGGAAAATATCCTAAGATATTCCTGAAGAAGAGTTCTTAGAAAATTCCTTGCTTATTATTATAAATTTGTTTCATCAAAAGAAAATTGCTATATCAGCCACTGACAATGTTTAGCAGTCTATAATACTAATAGAAATTGCATCAAATATATTTTATTAAATGGGATATTATTTCTGAAGCATTATTTCAGAATGGCCAGTCTTTTAGCTCCTAGCTGTGAATTTTTTTCAATATTTAATAAAAAGATGTTATTATAGAATTGTGCTAAATTTGGGTGAGTTGCTAGTAGAAAAGCTGATTCTGTGATTAAAGTAAGTTTACAACACTCAAAACTGCTTAGGAGTATGTAAGTTGTCCACATTATAAGATGAAATTGAAATTTCAATTCACAAACACAGCTGGAAACCTCTGAAAGCAACTTCCAGATGCTATGACAGAGCTCCTTCCAGATTTTAAACAGCTCCTGTCAAAACTACTGGGAAGCAGACACTCTATGCCTATGGGAAATTGAGCATGCTTCTTATCTCATAGCTGCCAATTTTAGAGGTCTTATAAGTCAGGACAGAAGCTTATAATTTTCTACCTATACTTCATAATCATACTGGATTTTAAAGGTTCTACTGAATCTCATTGGTACAGTAGCTTTCTTGGTACAACAAGTGTAAATATCATTTGAAACATTTCTTAGCATGCAGAGGTCTGGGACCCAACTTTAGAGATTTGATTCAGTATACATGAACCAGACCAGGGGTCTGAACTTTTAGCAAGCAATACAGGTAATTCTAATGCAAATCTTCTAAGGATCACATTTAGATAAGCATTTCTTTAGCTAGAAGTAAACAAAAAAGATAAACCAAAAGGTTTAAATAGACATGGGTTACTAATTGTGAGAATATGCTATGTATTTAACCTTTTATTTTTTGCATCAAATGTTCTAAGATAGAAAGTTGTGGAGTACTATGTATCAAACTAAACCTTCTCAAACACAACAATTATACTTCTGAATAAAATGTTAATGAAAACAACTACATTATTTAAATCCACTGGAGAGTAAGAAAGAGTTGACAGGAACTGGAGGGTATTCAACTTTGTAGAAAAGGAAGTACACTGAAATATTTGCATTTTCTTTCTTAATAACTAAATACCTTCCCCACTCTACCAGGCAATGGTCTGCTAAAACTCTAGCAGAAAGTCTGGTCTTTCTCGCTTGAAGTATGAAGATGGATTTCAGAGCTGCCAAAGCTGGTAGAAATCAAGTAAAGAAATTCCAGAAAACAGAGAGCTACAGGGGAGTGTCTTTAAAATTGTATATAAGCTCTTCTTAAGTATCTAGTTGATTACTAGATAGTATATACATTTAGAAGAATCTAAAGAACACAGCAGAAAGCAATATATGTAAGACTGGAAGGACTGAGAGGAAACTTAAGCAGAGTTTAGAGTTTGAATCCAATTAAACTGCTTGTCAAAATAAAAATTAATACTCTTCACAGAAATATAGCAGAATTCAGAGTCTCTGCAATGTATCATTCAAAATATCCAGGATAAAATTTTTAAAAATTAACAAATACATGCAGAAACAACAACAAAATGTCTTCCAGGGTCAAGAAAAAGTCAATAAACTGGGACAATCTGAGCAAAAAAAAAAATGATAATAGTCACATATTTTGATCCAAGTATAAACTAACAATCAGGTCCACTGCAATGTATAAATAAGTAAATAAATGAACAAATAAATGAAAGGATAAATTTCTATGAACAGAAATATACCACATCACAGAAAGAACCATAGTGCTAGAAAATCATCAATGAATACTAAAACTAGAGGTAAAATTTTAACCAGAAAGAGGATATTTACATATTTCAGTATACACCCACATTTTAAAAAATTATTATGGAATGGATAGTGACTACAGTGGAAAAAATTGGAAAAAAATCTTGTGGGTACCAATTTAACCAAGTAATCAAATCTAGCATTACCACAAAGAAAAATCATCAGTCATATACCTTCAAATACAATATAGAGAAAATTGCGTATCATTTCAGGGGCAATCTAACCAAACATACTTAATGTGAATCTAATCATAAAGAAATAACAGATAAATTTTGATTTAGAGGCATTCTTCAAAATATCTGACCTGTAGTCTTACAACATATCAAGAAAGACAGATAAAGTTCTAGATTAAAGATATACCTAAAGGGATATCAATAGTAATATGCCACAAGTGAACCTTGTTGGATTTGGGCTTAAAAAAGTATCTATGAAAGATAATAGGACAATTCATAAAATGTAAATATGGAATGAGTTAGATAATAGTATTATATATTAACTTTCTTGATTTTGGAAATTTTACCAGATTATGTAACAGAATATCCTTGCTTTTCTGGAATACCAGTGATGTACTTAGGGCTAATGAGATAGTATGTCTGCAGCGTCTCTTAAATGGGAAAGAGAAAGAGAGAACATATGAAGGGGGTAAAATAAAAATCAGTTGTGAGTCTTAGAAAATAACATAAGTTAGTTCCAGGTATTATCCTCACAATCTGTTTGTAAATTTGAAAATATATTAAAATAAAATTATTTAAAATTATTCTGGGAGTTCTGCTTCCACAAAGAGAAGTATTTCCCCCCATTCTTCCTGCTAATTCAAAGAAGTTCTGAGCATTATACATAAAACATATGTAAAAATATTTTGACAAGTGAAGAGAAAAAAAAAATTTGGTAAGTATCTCAAGTCCCAAGAGAATGAAATGGTAACAAATTTTCTGATTTTCCCCCCCTTATATAATCCCAGACTTAGACCTGAAGAAGTTGGAAAACTACTAACACTAGTGAATGAAGAAGCAAAAAATGACCTTCATAAAGTCTCTCTCTCTACAGAAAGTGCCATAAAAGGATTGGAAAAATAAAAATGAAATAAAAATCAAACAATAGCTCTACTCTAAACTCCACAGAAACACTACAGGAAAAGCTCATGATAGCAAAGGCTAAGTGCAAGCCTTCCAACCTCATCAATAAGTTGGAATAGAGACAGAATGCAGTGAAGTTCTAAGACTGGCATACTTTTGTAATGTGCAGGGGATCTAACTGGTGATCAATAAATGATAGTGAATTGATGCGGTTATTTAAACACATAGTGTTGAATGAAATCAAGTTTGGCTTTGGGTCACACAATCACAGCACTGGCAGTGATGAAGTCACCTCTACACTCTTTAGTTTACATACTGGTGGGGTCAAGACACTGCAGAGAACAGGATACATTAATCTTTTGATGGCAGGCTGCTGTTACTTAGCATTTACTGTGTCTCCGAGGAACCGTTCACAGCTGATGAGCACATTCTTTTATTTGAAAGAGATATGAGATAAACATATTCTTATATTGTGAGGTTTGCAATTTTCTTGGAAAAAATTTAAAGGAAAGCATAAAATGTTCATTGGTCTAAAGAAAAAAGATTCTAAATCTTCTTAGGAAGAATTCCAATAATGATTTCTTCTTAATGGAAGGAAGTTTGGAAAAGAAAATGATGTCTAAGTCAAAAAGTATGTAATTTGGATCTGCCTCTGTAATCTCTTGTCGCATAGCTTCAGACAAGTTCTTACTGCTTCTGAGCTATACTTTTCTCACTGGCAAAATAATAAAATACCTATTAATAATAGTGGGACTGGTAGGTATCAAAGACTAAAGTGAGAAATAGATTTAGATAGTGGATAATTTGTTGAATGCCTTTAAGGAGATGTTTAATTTCAACTATTATGTATATTGTTGTTATCATAGTCAGCATTAGATGTAAGTAAAATAATATAAACCTACTTATTTGGTATTAACCGAAAAATAATAGGAGGATCATTGAACTCAAGAAAATGCCAACGTTAACAAACTAAAGCATTAACAATTTAGGAATGACTTTTTAAAAAGTAAGGGTACAAGAAAGGGTAAGAGATAGCACCATAGTCGATCTTTTACTGCTTGTTATAAATACCTTACATATATATTTTTTCATTTATTTACTTAAAACAGCTATGTAATATACATGATGATCTTCAAAAAGTGAGTATCTGGAAGGGAGGCATATATATAGCTAAACAGGTTGTAGATCTCTTCTTCCAGGATCATAAAACATCTGCTAAGGAGAAAAGCACTTGTTCATAAATAACTATAATTCAAAGTAGAAAACTGGAAGAGGGCATTTCAATAAAACAAAAATTACAGGTTTATATCTCTCAAGACTTTAAATTAAAAAACCCTTATATAAGCCAGGCTCGGTGGTTCAGCCTGTAATCCCGCGCCTTGGGAGGCTGAGGTGAGTGAATTGCCTGAGCCCATGGGTTTGAGACCCGCCTGGGCAACTTGGCAAGACCTCATCTCTACAATAAATCAAAAATTAGCCGGGTGTGGTAGCGCACGCCTGTAGTTCCGGCTACTGGAAGGCTGAGGCGGAAGGATCACAGGATCCCAGTAGGTCGAGGCTGCGGTGGCCCAGAGCGGCCCACTGCACTCCAGTCTGGCGACAGAGTGAGACTTCAACTCACAAACAAACAAACAAACCCTTATATATGTGTGTTTATATATACATTTAACAAGGTGAGTTCACCTATAAATAAAAAGGATAGTGCATCATAACCAAGGCAGGATCATTCCAAAGAATAAAAGTTTGATTTGCATTACAAAATCATTGTAATTCACCACGCAATGAAATCAATGGGGACAAATAGGCAAATACCTTGTGCAGAAGAATTCCAGACAAAATATATAAATTAATTAAACAATTAATCATAAATTATATTGATAAATTGCTCTCAAGAAAGTGAGAAAATGAGCATAACGCCCCACTCCAAGGGTAGGCTACATGTAGTATAGAATACGTTATGGAAAGGAGGAGAAAATAAATAACTTTACAAAAATAAATTGACAAACACTAGTTCAGCCAGGTGACAAAGGTTAATATCAACAGTAAAAAATCAGCCTGATGATTGAAGAGTCCAGCTACTGGCCAAAATAACCTATGTGTGAGTTTTTGTGCCCCACTACAGGCTGTTACAAAGGCTTTACCTGGTTGGCCTCAGAGGAACAGTTGTCTTCTTCACACACAACAGGTACACTGCCATTTTATCGCATCTCAAAGAGGAATTTCAGTCAAGGAACACTTTAACTGTCCATCTTCTTAGACATGTCCGCATTCCAATAAAGAAACCTCTACAACAATACTATGTATCCTTGATATATACTGAAAATGTTGAAAATGGTACTCTACCTCTGTGGTCTTGCTACCAAATATAGATAACTCCAGTGAAATCATGAGAAAAGCATTAAACAAGTCACATGTAAGAGACATTCTGCAAAATTCCTTGCTAGTAATCTCAAAACTATCAAGGTCATCAAAAATAAAGAAGGTGTGAGAAATCATACCTAAGAAGAACCTAAGGAGACTTGGCAACTAAGTGAAACGTGATGTACTGGATGAGATCTCAAAACAAAAAAAAGTCGTTCAAATAAAACATGAATATCAATATGGATGTTAATAAGTAATCAACATTGAATCATTAATTTTAATAAATATAACATACTCATGTAGGTTTAGAGAGTATTTGGGAAAATAGGTATCATCTGCACATTTTTTTCTATAAAATATTCTAAAATAATAAGTTTATTTTAAAACATTGAAATGAAAGCAAACTTGGTCCATAATTGTATCACCATAATAAATGACCACTTTCATTAAAAATAAGTTAACAAACTATCTACACAGATAACAAAACATAATGAAACAAAAAGCTAAAAATTAGGTCTTTGAAAGACTAATAAAATTGATAAACTTCTTGCTGGTCTAATCAAGAAAAAAGATAGAAGAAGCACATAACATATCATAGCAATGAAAAGGAGACATCATTACAGTTCTTAAATCCATACAAATATAATGATGTGACAATATAAGCAATTTAATGGCAATAACTTTGAATATTCATATGCAAGCATTAATTTCTTAAAAAATACAGGTCACCAAAATAGCTAGAGGAGTTAGAAAAGTGAAATAGTCCTACACCTATTAAATAAATAAAGTACATAACATGAAAGCACATTACAAATAGAACAAGTCTTTTCACCAATGACTTCATAATTGAAATAGTCAAAAAAAGGTATAAGACCTTCTGTACAAACTTTCAGTAAAAAATGAGATACAAAACTTCACAAGCATAGTATCATGTCAAATATTTGATAAAAATCAAATACCATTTACAAGAAAATGAAACTGCTGGCAAACAAAGAACAGAAGAAAATGTTTTTTAGATATGTGTGGGTATTTATACACATATATACATATATCAAAATATTACCATATTAAAAATAATTTATACACATCACTTCAAGCATAGGTTTTTGAGAAATATTGAATTTTTTTTAAGATTCTAGACTTAGAGTCTCTTAAACCAATATTGTAATGGAAATCCTAACCAATACAAGAAAACAAAAAAAAAACTAAAAGACTTATAAACAAGCAAAACTGCTATTTATAGTTAAAATGATTGAGTACATAAATGTTCAAAGAAAATCTTCATGTAGAATATTAAATAATAAGTATTTAAACAAGTAGCTGAATATAAAAATTGGTTTTATTTTAATATACTAGCCGCAGCTAAAATTTAAAAATTAAAAATAATTTCATTTATAGTATAATTAAATAACCACATACATATCTAATGAAAGATGTACAAAACTTTGAGTTAAAATACAGAAACAAAACACTCCTATATTATATTGAGAAGAAACAAAGAAAACCCACATAAATGCAAGTGTGTGAAATGTTAATGGTTTAAAAGACTCAATATCTAAAAATATCACTTCTAAGTTCATTTATAAATTTAGTATATGATAATCTAAAACTCCAGAAGATATTTTTTTCTTTGTAAATTGGCAAGCTGATTCTATAATTTATTTAGAATTGTAAAGGGCTAAGAATGACCAACATAATTTTGATAACAAACTACCAAGATTTTAATCACCAAATTGTCTTTATTATTTATACCTGACACATAGCAAATGTATAGCAAAATAGAAGAAAATAAAAGGCTACAAAGAGGAAAAATGAGAGACAGAAACAAATAGACCAGTGTGGCTGGAAGACATGAAAAAATAGAGAGAGAAGAGATGATAAATGAAAGGAGAAAGCTATGGTTATTTCTGAAATACCAAAGTACAAAAACCATAGCTCCTTCTTCTGTGAACATTATTAACTCCTTAAGAAAAGCTAATTAGTTTATTACCATCCATTGTTTACATTGTATTTTTATTCCTCAACTATTATTAACTCTGTTCTAAAAGAGATAACTTCCACAAGTTACATGCCAGTTTTATTAATAAAGGAGCTAAGCACTGAGGCAGAATTGTGTAGATAGAAAAAGGAATGATCGAATTATGTTTCTTTGAGGGAATTCATGAGATAATAGTAATTTTGAACAATCCAACTGATCTAAGACAATTTATTGCTATCATTTTATTTTAATGTATTACCAAGGAACAATAGGTGGACTCTGTCTTCTATTTTGCCATTATCTCTGTAAAGTTTTCACAGGGAACACAAAATATCACATTTATGACTGCAGAGATTTTATCTCCTTTTTTCTTCTTTTTTTTAAGTTCAATTTGGTCTTATGAATTCTTAAAACAAAGTGTAGTTTTAAAAAACCAATAAAATCAATGAATAACTTGTTTTTAGTTATGAATTTTCTAGTTAATAAATCTATTCATCTTCTGTCTTTAGTGAAGACAGATGATTAACCCTGAAACTTCCTGATGAATATAGATTCAGATCCATTTTGGAAGATTTGGAGTTTTAATCTCTAAAACAGGATCTGTTGCAATGCAGCTAATGTATGTTAATACTTCCCTAAAAGCTTAATTCTAAGTGTCACCAAAGTCAGTGCTTTTTACTCTATGTAACTGACCAAGACTGTCTTAAGATTCCCCTACACTTGACTAAACTTTAGACAGGTTTTTTCCAAACTATGGGCCCCTGACCTCCATTTTCTTAGGACATTTACTTTTAAAAAGATTTCAATCAAAAATTATTTCTTTTTTCCTTTAAGATGTAAAATTTCTCTCAACCACTTGCTAGTTTTACAACCCAGAAAAATCTTCCTCAAAGGTTTGATAGCCATCCCTTTGAAATGTAATCATCAAGTAGGACAGAGCTCCTATCTCCCAGTCTGTAACTGAGGGAAGAAGCCTAACTTTGACAAACAACAGTTTGCAAAAGAAGATAGACTCATAATGTTGACCAACCTCCTCCTAACAAACTCCAGCATTTTTTCACCATCTCATCCCAGCACTTAAAAACTCTGCCACCTTTTGCTTCTGTGGAGATGAATTCAATCTTTCTCCACTTTTTTAATAAAGTCGTTTGTTTAACTCCACCTAGAGCAATTTTTCTTTGATAGAAAATGATCCCTACATTATAAGGTTGAGTTCAGCATACTTATCTTTTTATTTATATATGAAATTTAGTTTTAATGACCAAGAATTTGACCATGGTCCCAAAATAAAAAATCCTTCATGGTTTCTTTTTAGTGGCATAGAAGTCCTAATTGACATGGGAACCTGATGACCAGTATGACACTTCACCATTTCTGTTGAAGAAGGAAATGATTTCATGCATCGCAGGCTTCTCTTCAATCCTTTATTTATTAAGAAAGAAATAAAGCCAATGAGTGATAGATAAAGAGAAGTGAAATATAATACTTAATACCAAATATATATTCAATGTTCACTCAGTTTATGTAAATCCTCTCATTTAATCCTCATAAATACCATATGAAATTTGTGTAAATCCTTTCCATTTTGAAGATAAAGAAACTAGGATGAGAAATAAGAAGCAGAAACGAGACCTGCTGATTCAAGCACTTGAACTTGCTTTGTTTGTTCCATAACTCCTTTGTATTTGATAAATGCATTTAATATGGATATTTATTTATTTTTTTTTTTGAGTTGGAGTCTCACTCTGTCACCCAGACTGGAGCGCAGTGGCCGCTCCCGGCCACCGCAGCCTCGACCTGCTGGGCTCCGGCGATCCTTCCGCCTCAGCCTTCCAAGTAGCCGGAATTACAGGCATGCGCTACCATGCCCAGCTGATTTTTTTTATTTATTGTAGAGATGAGGTCTCACTGCCCAGGCGGGTCTCGAACCCGCGGGCTCAGGCAATCCACTCTCAGCCTCCCAAAGGCGCGGGATTACAGGCTGAGCCACCGAGGCCGGTTAATATGGATATTCTCATTGATCATTTAAATATACCAGTTATCACTCAATATTCTTGAAAATAAGAAGTTCGCAGATTCAAAATAGGAGAAAGTACTTTGAAGGAAAAAACTGTGATAGTACCCAATCCTTGACTGACTATCTTTCTATCTTTCTTTCTTTCTTTCTGTCTATCTATCTATCCATCTATCTCCTATCTTTCTTCTATTATCTATCTCTATTGTATATATTTCTTTTATTTTTTTCTTTTTTTTTCCTTTCTTTCTTTTTTTTTAGTCGGAGGCTTGAAATTCAGTCACCCAGTCTGCTGGGCTCAGGCGATTCTTCTGACTGAGTCTTCCAAGTAGTTGGGACTACAGGTGTGCACCACCACATTCAGATAGCTTTTTGATTTTTTATTTTTTTATTTTATTTTTTTTTTTTGGTAGAGACAAGGTTTCACTATGTTGTCCAGGCTGGTCTCAAACTCCTGGGTTCAAGCAATCTGCCCACCTTGGCCTCCCAAAGTGCTATGGTTATAGGTGTAAGCCACTGTGCCCAGCTTATTTCAAACAAGTCAATGATATTTTTCTTCAGTTTTGTGTTTTTTTTTCGTTTCTTGTTTTTGTGAAATGAAGATGAGGTGTGGAGGGGATATGGGACTAGTATTAGTGAGCAGGCATCTTATTCAAATATTGTAATTAGAGGAAATTACTCATATACAAACTGCAATATTGGCAAGCAGATATTTTAAATTTAACTGCATTGCCTCACTAGAGGTACAAGTGATGATCACGAAAGCATGATAACCAAAACTGTTTTGTGTATAAAATACCTTTCAAATTCTCTTCCCATTTTGTGGTGTCATTAATATTTCTAGAAAGCATTGACTAATCAGGTCAGATCTTTCAACTAAGTGCAATATTAATGAATGATAGCTTAAATGTAGGTTGCCATTAGGGATATTGGAAATAATCTAACCTAAGAATAAAATTGCATTGAGGCACCAGGGAAAGCAAAAGGTGTAGTAAAATTTAGAGTTAAAGGTGGTCCAGTACTGAAAGGTCCATATCTCCTTTCTAAAAACATTGTTCTATCATTTTAGTGGGAATGATCTCATCATGTTTTAAGGTGGATTCCAGTTGACCTTACCAACTATTTTCTTTTCACAGTAACTATTTCAAAACTACATATGTAACCTCTATTATCCAATAAAAATAAACTTCCTTCTGACAGAAATGCATAAATAATTTCTGAGTCTAATGATATAAGGCTCAAAATGTTGTAGCCAAGCAAGGTGAGATAGATCTGTTTTGGGACCGCCCTGCAGAGCCAGTGAGTAAGAATGTGACTAACCCAGAAAACTTAAAAGAGTTCAGAAATGAATCCACTTTGAGTCCCTGAACTGGACCGTGATTTTATTCCTGTGTTTTTACTCATCATTTCCATTAGACATCAATTTTACTTTTTAGTTAATTTGGATTTTATTCTATTTGGGCCTTCAAAAATCATTAAACAATGCTGGTATCTTAAAACAAACAAAAACAGACTATAATGACAGAAAATAGGGTTATTAAAATAAAATTGAGTGAAGAATAATTTTAGAAGCTTTGGGCAGACTTTGCTTCAGAGCCTTAGTGTTGGAAAGAATAGGTACTAACCTCTAGAGCCTGATGAGAAAACCGTTAACACACCTTCCTTGTGGCTGTGCATTCCTGGAAGAAAAAAAAATGATCACATTAAAAAGGAATGAGCTGTTTCTTAAACACTGAAAGAGCTAGACATGAGAAATAAAAGGCAATTCACAAGTGGCTGCGCGGGGAAACAGAGACATGGAAACAGGCTGTTAGAGAGATTAGCAGGATTCTTGGCAGTATGGAAATCAGTGGATCATGATAGAATCAGCATTGTAGAAAAGTAGATGGCCTGAGACCAGCAGATGGAAATAATAGACACTAGAGACACCAATAAGTGGAGAGGGGGAGAGGGCATAGGGTTCAGAAACTACCTACCTTACTATTGTGGAATAATTATCATTATTACATTGTGAAATAATAATGAGCATTATTCCACAATACTCACTATCTGGGGAATGGGCCACCGGAGATTCAATCCCCACCAATACACATTATGTTCATGTAAAGAATACACGTGGTTGCCCTGAATCTAAAATGAAAAAATTAAAAGAAGGAGAAAGAAACAGTAGGCACAGAGAGATAATGGACCTGCAGATGGCAGCTCTGATTCTGAGCAAAGCATACAATGAAGAATCTATATAGAAATTTCCATTGTTTAAGGACTACAAGTGCCCTGTTAGAGGCTTCTTAGTTGTAGTTTTCGTTTGTTTATTTGTTTGTTTGTTTGTTTGTTTTTTGAGTTGAAGTCTCACTCTGTCACCCAGAAGGTGGAGTGCAGCGGCCTCGACCTGCAGGTCTCCGGCGATCCTTCCGCCTCAGCCTTCCAAGTAGCTGGAACTACAGGCGCGCTCTACCATGCCCGGCTAATTTTTTATTTATTGTGGAGATGAGGTCTCGCCAAGTTGCCCAGGTGGGTCTCAAACCCGCGGGCTCAGGCAATCCACTCAGCTCAGCCTCCCAAAGCGCGGGATTACAGACTGAGCCACCGAGCCCGGCTTAGTTGTAGTTTTAAGTCTCTTAGTGCTCTGGAAAATATTTGGAAGAGAAATCTCTGGAAATGGCTGGATGTCCCATTAAACGAATATACAGACCACAGCAGTTGGGATGTAATTACTTAAGATGTCCAGACTTACTCCATAGTTGCCCTCTTTCTAAATTCAGTGATTTCAGTTCCTGGTTAGTAAGCCTGAGCCTTCAGTTGTAAAATCTTTGAGAGATGCAAATATTAAATGTATTAAATAATTAGAAATTTATTATTGCCAATTGCAATGGGGAAATGTAACAACTTGGCAGTCAGGTAATCTAAATTTTATGCCTATACATAAATTTTAAATTCACTCATTTATAGTTGCTAATCTTTAAAATTAAAAGCTTTAACAGGAGTGTGCCACTGCACTCCTGCCTGGATGACAGAGTGAGACTCCAACTCCAAAAAAAAAGAAAAGAAAAGAAAAAAGAGAATGCTTGGGCACCTTAGTTTGTGAGGAGTTGGCCATAAATAATAGAAAGAAAAAAAAAAACCCTCAAGCTGGGATGATCTGTTATCTTATAATGACTCAAATCTTGAGAAGCATTTTTGCTAGAGATGCTGATTTGGCAAAGGGTGAAAAACAATGCTCCCCGTCAAGCATGTAGCATATGATTTTTTACATAATTCCTAACCAGCAGTTGCTGTTGAAAAAAAGATTTTGCTTCTTTTAGACTAAAGATGTACAATTTTCCAACTGGAAAAGATAAATACCTTCTAGAGGAACTGTCTCTTGTATTACAGTTTTATTTATTAAATTAGATTTAAGTGCTACCCTGGCCCAGGTGGCATGTGTGCAGAGTTATTAAAAAATTTTGTACTTTTTGGATTTTATCACTGATTTATTTTCTCTTCTTCACATACCAATTTTCTTCATGTATCAATTGTCAAATAAGTTGATTTTTAGCCAGAGTGCAGCAAAAATGTTATAAAATCCATAAAATTTTAATGGAAATGAGTTTATTATATTTTTATAGATTAATATTAAAAGTCACCTGCCATTGGGGTCATATATTTTTAGTCTCTCAAAATATGACAATATTTTCTTACAAAATTTTTGTATTTATGCAAAATTCTATTTGTCACTGTTCTTCATTCAATGTAACACAGAAGACTGTGCATAGGAAATACTAAGAATAAACAAAAAGTAAATGAATCAAATAATGTTTATAGCACTAGATATTTAAAGTTACTCTTGGTATGCTGCTTTTCAGAAAATATATTGACAATATGAAAGCATTTATTTCTTTTAGAATATAAGACTATTAATTTTACTTTATAATCTTAGGTAAGGTACTTCATCACTTGTCTCCATTTCTCAAAGGAAAATGAGAAACATAATGATTTGTAGAATGCTTCGTAATGCCAAACTCCTAATGAAATAATTTTTTGCCATTTTAGGATGTCTCACAAATCTGTAACTAGTTAAAATGCAGAAAGAGAGTAAAATGGTTTGCTATTCTTTTGAATTGATGATCTTCAGAATATACTTCTCCAAGCACAAGTGTTACAAAATATTTTATGCAGAAAGAGGTTTGGTTATCAAATGTTTTGGAAAAATACTATTGACTGTATTTCTCCCTAAGAAGGAGACAATACAACTACTAGCACATTAAGGGTTTGGATAAGTCCTGTAGTTATATAAACAAAAAGCAAACAAATAAATAAACTAACCTTCCATTTATCTTTCTTTAACTCAGTTTTTCCCAAGTGTATTTGGCCTTAAACACTTTCCTCCTCAAATAGTTCATACTAAAAATATGCTCTAAAAAATTCCATAGAATAATTTCCATATAATTGTTTCATGGACTGAAATTCTTTGGGTTTTAACAAGTTGAAGATTTATGGCCCTATTGAGAGGTTGGTTGTATAAACAGAACTTCTAGTCTTTGGCTATATGTTTAATTATAAGTAGTTTTACAATGTGGCTATTTAATCTAGATCCCTATCTTTAGCCATAAATTCAATCCAATGTGTGTTTTTTATTGTTGGAAAATAAATATCTTGGAAATATATAATTAGTTAATCTTTGGTCATTCTAGATTGTAGCACAGTTTTATTTCAACAGGCAGCAGATAGACCAAAATACCATATAATATTTTATAATATTTATCTCAACTCTATTTGTGTTTAATACCATGACCAAAGAAACATTATAATACCAGAAAAAGAATAGACTGATAAGAAATTCACCAGCTGATATTTTCCTTCTAGTCCATCTTTGTTTAATTAATGTGACATTGAAAAAAAAAAGATTCTTTTTCCTATTTGGTTCTATGTTTTTATTTTTAATTCACACATTTATCATTTTTAAAAGTCATGAAGAAAACTCTTTAAATGTTATAGTTCTTTAAATTAGCACTGACAGACCATTGCAATACATTTTATTTCTCCAGGATTATGGGTTTATATTTTGTTTCATGAAGAAAGGGGAACATTTGAACATACCAACATTTGAATCGAATAAGCTATTAATTAATTTTTCTTTTGAAAAAAGGAAATTTTAAAGCACTGTCATGGATTTGTTATATCTTCAGTGTTATAAAAGTTACATTTTTACCTCTCCTTGCCATTATCTCTTCATTTGCTTTTCCTCATTGTTAAAGGTAGATTGTTTTTCTTTTTATGCCTTGACAATAATTTATACTTACACAATTGTTATACAATTCCCAATAGAATTTTTACATGGTTTTTATGTTATCAGTCTTACATTTGGATACCAATTTTGTGATTCAAGTAAATGCAATACTTTTATCTGAGACACCTCTGTAAACTAAATCATGTTCTAGATTATTGCCGCTATCAATTCAATTGGGAAGCTGAGGCAGCAGAATTACTTGAGTCTAAAAGTTTGAAGCTGCAGTGAGCCATGATCATGCCAACAGTCCCACTTTAGCTTGGATGACAGAGTGAGACCCTATCTAAAAAAAAATCATCATCATAATAGATTTTAAAAATTTGCTACAGAGGTGTGAAGTAAGCAGTAATAAAGTATATAATATTAGCCGGGCTCGGTGGCTCAGCCTGTAATCCTGCGCCTTTGGGAGGCTGAGGTGAGTGGATTGCCTGAGCCCGCGGGTTTGAGACCCGCCTGGGCAGCGAGACCTCATCTCTGCAATAAAGCAAAAAATTAACCGGGCGTGGTAGCACGCACCTGTAGTTCCAGCTACTTGGAAGGCTGAGGCGGAAGGATCGCCGAAGCCCAGCAGGTCGAGGCTGCGGTGGCCGGGAGCGGCCACTGCACTCCAGTATGGGCGACAGAGTGAGACTCCAACTCAAAAAAAAGAAAAAGAATTAAAAAATAAATAAATAAATAAATAAATAGTATATAATATTTAGAAAAAAATTAAAAATATATTTTGCTGAGTACGACATATTTTAAAGTGCTAAATAAAATTAGTTGAAGTAAATATGAGTTAAAACAATAAACCATTTGAATACAAATGAGTCATTATAACTCCAATGTTGTAATAAGAAGCTCTTTGCTTTCTCTTTTCCTCTTAAGAAATTGATTCTTATGTACCTGATGTTGTATCCTGACTTGTACCTGACATCTTTAAAATAAAATAAAGGAAAAGAAATTGATTCATGGTCTAAGAGGGAAACACTGCTTTGAATTCCAAACAGCCTTTTAATTATCTTCTCTATTTGTAGACTTACATCATCTGAAAATCTTTAAAATGAACAATAATGAAAGAGTGAAAAAATAATTAATCACACATACATACATATATTTATTATATGTTTTTTAAAGTCAGTAATTTGAAATAAATAATTTGAAATAGCTCCTCATCTAAGCTTGTGATATGGTGACATTGTTCTCTATTTGTTTGCAAGACTCATTCTTCCTGCTATTTTTTAACATAATCCTTCCCAGGAGGAATTTGTCTTCAATTGCAAAAAAGTGAGGTAAGATTTGTTGGCTCATGAATTCACTGATTCAATGACTCATTGAACAAACATCTTAAGGTTTCTACCAGTGCGGACATGTTAGGTGCTGGCAAACAAGTAAATTCACGTGGTATCTCAAAGGCAGAATGCCCCACTGACTGTTCCCACCTTTGTGATGGAACTCACTCATATTTTCGTTGTGATCTTGTACTGCTAAATGGGACACAGTAACCTCCAAACTTTGTTTTCTCAAGAGAATGATGGAAAAAGCATAAAGGCATGGTTTCAGACTTTGTTGAACTTTTAGTCTAGTATAGAAGATAGTTATAATGGAAAACTCGATGTGCTGTCTCAGGAGAGTAAGCTGATATATTATGTGAGGGGATAAATGTGTTACAGTCTATGGAAAGGATTGGAAAGGCAGAAGTTGAGGACACTGGTCAAGGAAAAGGGAACACAATATTATAGAAATTAATAGTTATATATTGTTATTCATTTTATAGTTTTTATCATTAACATTATTATTTTTATATAGTCAATATATAAGTAAATAATCATTCTAAAGATTTCAAGGATTTTGAGTACTGGAACTAAAATATGGAAAATGTTCCCTTACTTCACTCCCCAGTTTAGATAAGACTTCAGAGTGTGGTGTGTGTCACTGCAGTTCTCCAGTTACTGTTCTATGTACACACATTCAAATACCTATAAATATACATACATGTTTATTTTAAATAAATTAGTTACAACTATACATTGTCTGACTTGATTTTTTTTAATTGTAACTATGTATCTTAGCACATGTTCTAAAAAATGTACATATGTCTATGTCCTTTTAAATGGTTGCATCATTTCCTATAATATAGATTTGCCATACTTATATGATGAGTCTCTTGAGATGTATATTTAGGTCAATTTCAAGATTTTTCTATGTTAAACAGGGTTTCAATGAATATTCGTAAACATTTCTTTGAGTTCCAAGGAAGCATTAAAAGTATTTCTTCTACACTGATGGTGGGAATGCAAACTAGTGCAATCTCTTTGGAAGATAGTGTGTCAATTTCTGAAAGAACTAGAAATTGGCCTCCCATATGACCCAGCAATTCCCCTATTGGCAATATACCCGGAGGAACTCAGATCATTCTACAAAAAAGATATCTGCAAACGTAGATTTGTTGCAGCTCTATTCACAACAGCAAAAACATGGAACCAAACATGCTGCCCATCAAAGCTGGACTGGATAAAAAAAATGTGGTACATATACACAATGGAATATTATGCAGCCATAAAGAAGGACAAACATATGGATTTCATGGTAACTTGGATGGATTTAGAGTCTACCATACTCAGTGATCTATCACCGAAACAAAGAACAGAGTACCATATGTTCTTACTCATAAGTGGACCTTGAACAATTATAGTACTATAAGAAAGGGATTCTCAGTAGTGGGAAACTGTCAGGGAGGGGAGGTGGGATTGGCAGTTGAGGAAAACTGCTAGGGAGGGAGGGGCACACTTCATTAACAAGACTACTTGTATAATCAATGTTTGTATACCTAACCCTGAATTGTATCCCATGTTTTTAAAATAAAATAAAATAAAATAAAACGGGATTTTATTTTTGAATTATATATATAAAACCAATCTAATTGTCATTCAAAATATTTTATAAGTTTATAGCCCTACCAGCAGTTATGTCACTGAATACATCCCAATATCCCTACCAGAACTAGATGTTTTGAAACTTTTTGTTTGTTTGTTTTTGTTTTTTTTTTTTTGAGTTGGAGTCTCACTCTGTCGCCCACACTGGAGTGCAGTGACCGCTCCCGGCCACCGCAGCCTTGACCTGCTGGGCTCCGGCGATCCTTCCGCCTCAGCCTTCCAAGTAGCCGGAATTACAGGCGCGCTGCCATGCTCAGCTGATTTTTTATTTATTGTACAGATAAGGTCTCGCCAAATTGCCAGGGCGGGTCTCTGGAACCTGTGGTCTAAGGCAATCCACTCACCTCAGCCTCCCAAAGGCACGGGATTACAGGCTGAGCCACCAAGCCCGGCTTTTTATATTGCTGTTAGATATTTCTACAAATCTTTAGATATTTTCCACTTTATAATATGAATATAAGGGCTCAAATTCAAACACTTTTAGGAATCAAGGAAGCAAAATAAAATTTTGAATCATAGTGATAAAGAGCCTGGCAAACTGAAAAGAACATGCACTGAATATATTAGATATTGAAATGTATCATTTTCTGAAAATAATCTGCTGGCTAAGTAAAAGAAAATGATGGCTTAAGAATCACGGGTTTGCGGCCACTGCACTCCAGTCTGGGCAACAGAGTGAGACTCCAACTCAAAAAAAAAAAAAAGAATCACGAGTTTGAGATCTTGTTCTAAGGGAAGATGTCTTCAGTGAGAGGATGGTCCAGTCCAGGCTTCCATCTTCCTCCAGTTGTGCTAAATCTCTGTCCCTCTCCTTCAGGTGTACTAAAGGTCAATTCTTAACAATAGATAGACTCAGATATTCATATACGTGCATCCTATTTTAAGAATGAAGGTATATGAGAATAGTTTTCCATTACTGTAACATGGAATGAGTTATTGTATACTCTGTAGAAAAGTAATTTTTCACAGCCAGAGTCAGAATGATAAAAGATAAAGCATTTGTAAGAAATCTGACATGTTTCTATTTTCATGCAAAATATGTGCTTTGCTCCAACATCTCTGCTTTAAAAAAACACCAATTATCTCTCCAGTGAAACCATGAATTTCAGGCTTTACCTAATTTCCTACTATATTTCTGTTCCTCCATTTGAAACATTGCTCAAATATTAATAACTGGAAAGTTTCCTCAGCAACCTATTTTTAAAGACATTAACTTAGTATAGTTTAGTACAGCAGTACTTTGCTGTATTAATTGGATAACCATTAAGCTGAATGACAGGTGCGTTTTGTTATTGTTTTTGATGAGTTAAAAAGAAAATCTCGATTCATATATATTTTTAAGCTGACAAGACCCCTGCCTTTGTCTATATCCCAGCAGGGGTATAGGTGGTCACATGTCTGGTGGTCACGAACCTGAGGAATCAGAGATAGTATATCACTATTTTTTTGTAATAAGCACAGGTATTTCATATACAACTAGGAAATAAAAACTCTGGTAATCAAACTTTATAAATATCACTTAGAATCCTTAATATGTATTTATTGAAAAAGATATTTTAGACTGAATTATACCTTTATTTTAAAGTGCCCAGCACTGAGCAGTTAATGCCATATTTTATTGATTTGAGATGCACAGAATTTGTTTTCTCTTTTACATGTTATTATTTCTGAGGTGAGGATGTACCCTACAATGGATGGCCCTTGATAGTCATGAATAGCCAGAGAGTGTTCTGGAGTCCTGGTCACTGCCTAGATATTTGCAAAGTTGTATATTAGTACTGGTGGCCTGACTGGAAAACTACAACTCTTCTATGTTTGTCAACAAAGTATTTTAGGTTCATTGAGGAAAGAACATGAGTACTGGTTGTGGAAACCTTTTACTGACTCCTTCTGGTAAGATCAAGAAAGTTCTAAGGAACTTGTAGAATGAGTGTCAATATCTCTGGTGGAGCCCTCTTTTCAAAATGTGCTACATCCCAAGACGATATTATTCAATGAAAAAACAGGGCCACCAAAAATCTGAACTTGAAGTAATTTTGAAGATTCAAACTCTATATGTGAAGAAGATTTTAGATTTATTTGAGGCATATTACTAATTTTATGCAAGGATTGAGAACAATCCGTAAGTAAAAAGTTTGCACCCAAAGGTCAACTTTGATATCCATGAAGTACTGGGTTGATGAGGCTATGAACACTGTCATAGTTTTTGTGGGCAAAAGAGAAAAGTTAATTTTCTACATTCAGTCTACATCTCCTTTAATAGAGTTCTTTCAGCTGTTCACTGTTCCAATTTCCCCATGTTTGCATATATATAAACATGATAAAAATTCTTGCAGAATGGATTTTCTGACTCAAGCCAAAATCAGCCCCAATACAAGAGGTAAAGTAAGCCAGTCTGGATGGATGCAGATTTGGTAGCAGATTTGGAAACAACATACTTTATAGTATGACTTTATTAGGCAATTACTATCGCATGTCAGAACCAGTTTCCTAGTAGGTGAAATGCTAAGAACAACGCCTACTCCATTGGGATATGTGCAGTAATCAAGGTGGGATATATAAAATATAAATTACTATGCCAGCTCTGGTCTCTCAATGAATGTCATTAACTGAGAAAAGACATTTATTAATCAATTCCTTTGGCATGCCTTCCTTATGGATAACTAGGGTTGGTCCAGCTGTTTGAGACCATTAGGCAAATTCCCTTTTTCTTTCTGTACTTCTGATATGGTATGATCTGCCCAAATGAACTATCCTAATAAAAAAAAATGTTACCTCAGCCTTTACTTCGAGAAAAGTGCCGTTAGCACCCTGTGCCTCTTGCTAGTATTCCAAGTATTCACTACTTCTACCCTCATCCACCAAAGACTCATCTCTTACCTCCATCCCTTATGCTCTGATGAAAATTCCTTGATCATTTATTGCTAAATTAGAAGTGTGTTTTCAACTTTGTTCTCTCCCTCCTCTTCAAAACTTACTCTGTATTTCTGAGTCCTAACTCATATTATTCAGCATCTTTTATTTTTCATAAATCCATTCACAGTCTGTTGACTTGATTCATTTTCCTAAAATCTTACTCCACTGAATTATACCTTGTGTACTGGCTTAATTTCTCTCCACCAAACAGTAAATGCTTGTTACTCCCCTGTTCAGGAAAACTCTAGTGTCTCTTATCATCTCCTGGACCTATATGTAGATATTCTTTCCCTTCTATTTTCTTTCCTGTTTGTTTTTTAATAGTTACTCTTATTAAAGGGTACCACCTTAGCTCAGACTTTGATCCATTCATGAAAGAGAAAGATTTTTTTTTTTTTTGAGTTGGAGTCTCACTCTGTCGCCCAGACTGGAGTGCAGTGGCCGCTCCCGGCCACCGCAGCCTCGACCTGCTGGGCTCCGGCGATTCTTCTGCCTCAGCCTTCCAAGTAGCTGGAACTACAGGCGCACGCTACCACGCCCGGCTAATTTTTGATTTATTGTAGAGATGAGGTCCCCCCTGCCCAGGCGGGTCTCGAACCCACGGGCTCAGGCAATCCACTCACCTCAGCCCCCCAAAGGCGCAGGATTACAGGCTGAGCCACCGAGCCCAGCGAGAAAGATATTTTAACTCAACTCCTACAGAAATGACTTTAACACACCAGTTCTGATAATGATTGTGTGTTTCAGGAGGCTTTTGAGACAGCATTATAATAGATTCCTTGAAATGCCTGTATTGGATTGACCAAATATGTTGTAATACTTTAGAATTTATCATATAGTACAACTATAACTTGTTAAATTTAAACTTCTGTTTAAATAAAAAAGTAGAATGCCTCTAATTCTCAGAGCAAGGGCCCCATAGACTGTCAAATATATGAGTTCATTATTTTTTAATTAACTTGTCATTGTAACATCAATGTAACTTTACATTACATGACTGATGACATAACCCATATGTACTGATAATTTGATTGACATTGGATAACCCTATATATTACCAAGACTTTTTTTCTTTTTCTTTCACTGTGTCCTGATTTACTACAGTGAATTGAACTATTTATTGTCAACCTAAAAAATGAGATTCAGAAAATGTGATTAAGTATCAAGAGTATTATACCAAGAGTTTATCTGAGCACAATACTTGAGGATAGCCATCTGGGAAACACAAACTCCAAATGAACAGAGTTCCAAAGTGGGGAAGTTAAGGCTTCATTTATACAGGCATAAACAGAGATGTTTAAGAGAGTTGCAGCCTTTTCTACATAAGGCCAGTACATACATTACAGTGCTTTAATTGGTTAAAACTTGCAACATTCCAAGGAAGGTTGCTTTTTCCATTCTCTAAGGAAAATTAAACGCCTCAACGAGTCTTTTCTCTGGCACCATTCAGTCTTTTCTAATCATTTACAGGACACGATTTAGAAAAATGATTTAATCTATAACTGGAGAGAAGGAAGTTGTAGCTGCATTCTATATAGTTACGTTCCTTTCAACACTTAATAAAGTTCCAACAACTTTGGTTTGAGTTATTTAATTTTGCATTACCAGTCTTAAACTTTGTAATCCATTGCTAATAATATAAATTTTTTCATTACTAATTTTGTATTTAAAAGGACACATGACAATTGCACATTTTTATGGGGTACAGTATGATGTTTCAATGCAGGTATACATTGCATAATGACCAAATCAGGGTCATTACTGTATCCATCCCTTTAATTATTTATCTTGTCTGTGTGGAGACAACATTCAAAATATTTTCTTCTATCTATCTTAAAATATATACTACATTGTTATTTGCTGCAGCCATTTTACTGTGTAGTAGAACAACAGAACTTATTTTTCCTGTCTAACTATGACTTTGTACCTGTTTGATCAATGTCTCTTGTTCTCCTCCATCCTCCTGCTTTCTCCAGCCTCTGGTAACCATTATTCTACTCTCTACTTCTATGAAATTAACTTTTTAAAATTCCACTTATGAGTCAAACCATGTCATCTTTGTCCTTCTGTTCCTGGCTTATTTCACTTAACATAATGTCCTCTAGGCGCATCTTCATTGATGCAAATGACAGGATTAAGACCAAAAAAATTGACAAATTATTGTGAAAATGCAAGAAAAGGGAATGCTTACACACTGTTGATGAGAATGTAAATTAGTACAGCTATTAAGAAAAACAGTATGGAGGTTCCTCAAAAAGTTGAAAATAGGATTACCACATGATCCAGCAATCCCATCACTGGATATATCTAAAGGAAATGAAATTGAAGAGACTTAAGCAGTTCCGAGTTTATTTCAGTCCTAGTCACAATAGCCAAGATATGGAATAAACCCAAATGTTCTTCTTTAGAATGGATAAAGAAAATGTGAGATATCCATTTAATGTAATACTTTAGCCATAAAACAGAGTGAAATTCTCAAAATTGATATGAAACTATTCTGATACTTCAAAGGTCAGTGTACCTTTTAGTAAATGTTTAGTTATTTTTAATATAATAATATCTTATTGATATGATGGATAGTCTACTATATTTCTTGATCTACAAAAGAAACTGAGACAAAATTTAAGTAATACGTTTATTTGAGTTAAGGTTGAGGACTGTAGCCCAGGAGATGTAAATTCAAATTGCCCTGCATATATTTTCCAATTGTTGTTACAAGTGTGTTTTTAAAATGAAAAAGAGGAGACAGTTATTAAGTTATTTACCAATAATTTACATTGGTTCATTAAAATATTATAATGTAGTAATTGGCTATACATTGTTCTTGGTATCACAAATTCCAAAAACAGGAAGATAATTGGTGAGAATAACATTGTGCAACTTGTGATGACATTTTGACTAATTTATGAGCTAGCTTGGAAACTACAGTGAGGAAAAGAAAAACAAACAACGAAATGTCTAAACTTTTACCTCTAGGCATGAACAGGTTGCAGGGGGATGTGACTGAACTCTCATGCTCATGTTTCTCTGGGACTGATACATTTTGCATACCTCTCTTTCAAAGTGCTCTGGGCTATTTTTTCTTCTTAATATAGAAAGCATAGAATTCTTAAAAACATAGGAGACATTGCCCTTGATTTGTTGATTTCCACTTGACTGAAAAATAGACTATGTCATGGCCATCTGACTGTCGACCTGAAGGAAAAAAACTAAGGCAAACTTAGCAGAGAATTTATTTGGTCCTAATTTGAGGACCACCACTTGAGCATATAAACTCAAGTTGTCTTGAATATATGCTTCAATTAACAATACTTACAGGTGAGTTTTTATAGGAAGACACTGTTCCTAATTTGTGTACCAAAAATTTACATTAAAATAACATAAACTATTGATTGTGTTGACTGCCTATATATTGTTTGTATCACAAATTCCAGGCACATGAAGATAATGGGTGAGGCAGCTGGTCTGTAGTAACTGCCTTTAAACAATTGCCCCCTGGTCATGGGGGTAGGAAACATGAGTGAAGTTCCATACTCATATCTCCCTGTGCCCGATAAATTTTGCATACTTCACATAGCTCAGACAGTTCTGAGCTTTTTTTTTCTCTCATTTCTCCCATTTTGATCAAAAGGATTCTCATGGAAGCATTTATGATTAATCTCTGCTTAGGTTAGAGTAAAAGACATCCTTTATCTCTTGGCACTAGGGATGCTCATTCCTGGATGGTCCTGTCTCATGTCAGAGAGTTGGTGGGAGGTATGTGTGATGGTAGGAGGTATTTCAAGCAAAAATGAAACCTCAATCAAGTCATGGATTTATATAGCTGCTGTTGCTTGTTGAATTCTCTCTTATCTTCAAATACCATGAGTTTAGTTTTTTCAGAAGAAATTAAACAATGAGAGATACACAGTAGAAATATAATGCATATAAATATTATAATAAGAAAGAGAATTTGTAAGAATTGGAATAAAACCGATTCTATTGGGTAATTAACTAAAAATATGAGGAAAAATTAAAACCAGATTCTTCTTGAGAGACTTGTTGTAGCTAGGAAATCATTAAGGATTTGGTTCAAATTAAAGAAGAATGATACAAACTCAAGAAACAATAATTAGAGCTAAAATCTTATAACAGGTGTGCTATAGTTTTCTAATAAAACATAATTTCTTCCTATTCCCAGTTCCCCATTTCTACCAAATATAAATATTAGTAAGACAAATTTATTTGCAAAACAAATTATAATCTTATTATATTTGGCCTAATTATTTGCATAAAGTACAAGAATAGTGATTGGTTACAATATATGCTCCTTTAAATTGACTTTACTGAAACTTTTTTCATAGTGAATCTCAGATTAGACTTTTAAAAGCATCTTATGGCTCTGAAGCCAAGCCAAGGATTTGCCATCAGATTGTGCCTACAATACTTGTACAAATTAGGTGAATTCCTCACTTCTCAATGTCCCCAAAATACCTTGAGTTTCCTGGATCTATCAGAAAGTGAAGTCTTTACTTACCACAAGATCAGGAACTTTATAAAAGAAACATATAGACAAAGTACAAGGCCAGTTTTCTTCCACATCTTTTGGCTTTATACAGACAACCTCAATTGCTCAAAGCAGTTGGTCACATTTAAAAATACAACATTAAGTCAAAGCTTCATAAAATAACTAGGGCATTCAATGCGTCCTGCGAAAAGAAAACAGATTCTTATTGAACTTATGCAAATAACCACATTGCCATAAGATAAGAATGCTCATAAAGAGTTCTGAACTCTGGAGAAATCAGAAAGAAGGGTAAATGTCTCAATTTTGTTCACAAAAGTATACTTTACACAAGAACTGTAAGCTATCAATGACTCAAAAGAAAAGGAGATGATTCTGGAAAGAAATATATGAAAAAAATCAACAATATTTCAAACAAAAAGTCATAAAATCATTTCAGTTCTCTATCAGTTCAGTCTCATTTATTTAAATCTTGTTGGGTTAATAATCTTTATTAATCCATCAGTTTTGCGTGTGTGTGTGTGTGTGTGTGTGTGTGTGTGTGTGTGTGTGTTTTGAGTGTTGGAAGTTTCTACCTAGTTTAATGGTATAATCACCAAAGCTATCAGAAACTTGTATTCAAGAGTAAAATCATTTCCATGATTTTTTTGAAAGAAAAAGCAAATTTTTAACTGTAGTTGATTGTAAACCACTTTTTAAGAAGACAAAAAAAAAAATCATTTTCTGTGCATGACAAAAAACTTAAAGTAACCATGGTTAAAGATGGAAATGGCAAGGAAAGTTGGTTATTGATGTGGCATATAACAATTTAACATAATAATCATAATTATAACTGATAATACATACTAAGACATATCAAATTTTAAAAATCGCATATAATTATGAAGCACATATTAAAACACATTTATATAAATATAACTCAAAAAAAGTTAGTCACAACTTGTTATTTGACAATGCTTCCCATATGATTTTAACATACCAACTGAGACTAAAATATCTCTCTTGGGCTTCTGGGGGAATCTTTTGGAAAATATTTTAAAATTTGAAATTTGATCTTGAGAATTATGTTAAATATGAAAGGTTTCAAACACTTGATATCACAATAGGATCACAAGTGATTATAAGACAATAGTCTTTCATTTAACCAAGGTGATAATTCAAAGATTTCAAAATGTGAAAACCTTTACTCTTTGACAGGAGACTCAGTTTCCAAATATTCAAGAGATCTAATGAAGACAATATGAGTCAAACTTTCCACTCCTTTTATTCCAGTTTACTCCAAAGGTAAACAGAATCTTTCATTAATATTATATAAATATTTTGTGCGAAAAAACCCAAATTCTATCTTTGCACCTGTAATTATTAATATTAAATTAAATTTAATAAAACCTGACCAGGTGTGGTGGCACATGCCTACAATCTTAGCACTTTGGGAGGCAGAGGTAAAAGGATTACCTGAGTCTAGGGGTTTGAGACCAACCTGGGCAGCTTGACGAGACCTTGTCACTACAATAAATTAAAACATCAGCTGGGCACATGCCTGGGCTGTGGTACCATGTACTTGGAAGGTGGAGGCAGATGGATTGCATGAGCCCAGAGGTCGAAGCTGCGGTGGCCGTGTGCATGCCACTGCACTCCAGTCTGGGTGACAGAATGAGACTCCTACTAAAAAAACAAAAAACAAAAAACAAAAAAAAATGATTTAACTTTGTACATATCCATTTAATCTCAATCCGTTTTAACCGCACAAGATTTTTATAAATCTTTTATAACCAATTACATTTTTACCTATTCTCTTTCTTTTCCGAACTTTCTATGTCCATTCAGTTTATTTATCCCATTTTCCTTCTTTTATGCCTTCAACTTAAATCTTTAAATAATCTCTAAATTACATTTTCTTCAACAAAAAAATTATATCTTCATGTCTTTCTTATAACCTTCCTTTCCATATACATTCTGTATCATAATAATTTCCTTTCTTATCTCTAGTTTTAGTTACCATATATTAGTCAGAATTTTAAATCTTAGCAATTCTAGTAGGTATATTTTAACTGTTTACCAACAATTTATAAATACACATTTTATAATATAATATAATAAGTTTTCAGATTGGAACAGGCTATTTTTACTAACAGAACTAAATATCTTTTTTTCTCTGAAATAAAAAAAGCTCAAAGTACATAAGCTTAAATTTATAATTACTTATTAATGTCTTAGCATTATATCTTATTTGGAGAGGATCTAGATAGTCAATGAATATTTATCATTTAAATTAGCTTAGCAAAACTTTAAGGTAAGGTAGGGTTTGGAAAAACCTTTTTAAATAAACACATCATAAAACATAATAGTTATTAAAACTTCTTGCCCATATATATCAATTGAATTTATTCACTCTTAACAATTATGTTTGGAAAATTATAGTAGACATGAGAGAATCATCTGATATTAAATTTTCTATCAACCATTTCTATATTACTGCATACTAGGCAAGTATCATAAAGGCAGAAACCTTAAAGCTAAATTCATGTAATTTTGCAGCAAACTCAGAAGGCATAGTTGTTTTTTTTTAACTGTATATATTGAACTAGTCTTACTTACTAAAGATTTACCCAAGGAATGTGAACTAAAAGATACACAAGCTAGTTTTTATTTTTAATAAAATATATTTTTTTAAAGTGTCCACTTTCTTTTTAAGCAATTAATTAGAGGTCTTTTACAGATTTTTATAATGAAGTATAATATAAAATGGCACATATAGACATACAGACACACAGAAAGAATGTACATATGTCCAGTGTTAGAATTCGATATAGAAATAGGGTTTGCAATGATTTTCATTTATGGTTATTTGATAACTTTATTGACTTGAAATTGAATCAGGCTGGATGTAACAGAAACAAAGCAAATATCCTCAGCTAATAGGCACTCCATAGGTAAGTGGTCCAGGGCTAAATTAGCAACTATACAAGTTAGTCAATAGCATATAGCCGCTTAACTTTCTTTTCAAACAATAGATAGGGTTTCCCAACCAGTTCCTGTAGTCTTTTCAGGAAAGAGAGAGAGAGAGAGAGAGAGAGAGAAGAAATTAAGGACATATGAGTAGTTGCATTATCAGAAAAACATTTTCTCCAGAAATCTCCAAATTGTCTTCTTAGTGCTCAACTTTAACCACAAAAGAAGCTAAGAAAATTTGGGAAATACATTGCAGTGAATTTTTTTGTGTGCTAATCTTTTTTAAACCAAAATTATTCTTACCTTGCATCCATAAACTATGCACACCACTGTACATTCGTTGTATATAACATTATTTTCTTCTACATAAAAAGTCAGCAATATTTCTGTAGGAAAAATACATTTTGCAAACTAAAAATAAAAAGATAACATATAAAAAATCTCTTGGGGACATATTTCCAAAAGATAAATCATTTTTCATAAAAAGTGTAAAATGTATGATGGACAATTTGTTTAATGGTACTACCAAACTTACATGATAAAATTGTTTCTAGAGAACTGTATTAATGTTCCATTAATTAAACTTTTCAATTTGTTGTTGGTCAATACTTATGAAAATTATATTTTTCCTTAAGCCAGAAAATTGCTGCGTTACTTATGACCATTTAAAATTTCTGATGATGTTTACTTTGTGTTATATTCTAAATTTAAGGAGAAAGAGTTAGATTTAAACCCTCTTTCAATTAAATTATAAATGTAATTGCTCTGGCCATTAGCTAATAATTACATGTTCATTTTTTGCATTTCATTGCTTGATGAATGTTTCTGAGTGTTATTTCAAAAGAAGAAGCTATTAAAAAACAAACTTCCCAGGCTGATATAATCCACTTACGAAAGTTCCCCTTAGTAATGCTGAGGACTTGAAAAATACTTCAAAGTTTGCTCACTCCTTTATCAGTGAGCATTCAATAAGGAGACAGAAATCACACAGTAATATGAATAGGGAATATCTAAAATAAAAAATTATTAATTGTTGACTATATTGATATTTGATATTAAGGCGTAAAGAAAGTTCTGTACCCAAAGAAGAGATAAATCTGAAGGCTTGGATTTAGATCTCATTGGTGAAAGTATGACTGCAGGCTACTGCATGACAGAGAAAGTGGCTGGGGTAACCTAGGCCAGAGCTTCTTTACAGTTGTTGGCAAGTAAATAAAACAAACAAACAAAACAAAAACAAAAACAGAAAACAAATAAACTTTCAGAGTGCAGGAGGGCAAACCTTGGCTAGTTTAAAAAAAAGAAATACCTCTTGGTTACTGGCAAGTTGAGCCTGAGAACAAACAACTATCACACCCACACACCTTAATTCACTTGCAACACATTAATCAATCCTAATGGGAAGAAATTAATGGAACTACTATTGATACTTAATGACGGCAGATTCTACTGGTTTCCGCTTCCATATACACATACTACTGACAGTCAGATGAAGAGCAGAAAAATACACTAGGAACAGGAAGAAGAGGTTATTCCTCTTCTCTAGTGTCTATTCAGCACTTCTCACGGCAAAGTTTAACATCACGCCGATTGCAAAAAAGAAATATTTAAATGACCCATCAAAATTTTTTTCAAAACAGCCAATGAAGTGTTGATTTGGAGTTAAGCATGAATACACTGATAACTAGCACAACTCTCACCCTCAATCTTCCTAGATGGAAGGATAATATGAAAAATTAGGAAAAGCCAAGTAGAAACAGACATGCAGTTTCAGAAGCCAAAATGAAAGTGCTACTAATTTATCTTGAATTAAACAAAAATTATCAAAAATAAATTGCTATTGCTCTAGAAAAGCCTAATTTGATTTGTTGGTGTTTTTTACATTTACTCTTTTATTTGTTTGTTTATAGAAAATTAAAATATTGTCTTGGACATTAAAACCCATTGTTTAGAGCTTTTTTTTTTTTTTTTTTTTTTTTTTTT
>NW_007252040.1:245639-253409 GCF_000164805.1 Carlito syrichta
TGTAGAGATGAGGTCTCGCTGTCCAGGCGGGTCTCGAACCCGCGGGCTCAGGCAATCCACTCACCTCAGCCTCCCAAAGGCGTGGGATTACAGGTTGAGCCACTGAGCCTGGCTTAGAGCTTTTTTAGTTAGATAAATTTGGAATTCAAATTTGCAGAGAAGCCAACAATGCAGTAGAAAATATAGCATAATATAAAAACAAAAGGAAACTATACTTTTGCTAGTTAATGTTGGTAGACTTCATCATAGGACAGTCGGTTTATTTGCACTTAAAAAGCAATATAAATTTATACATATGTATTTTTTGTTCTAAATATTATTTATGTTCAATAGCATTATACTTACTGAGAACAATTTTTTATAGCATACAATATATTTTATCTTGAAGAGAGGGCTAATTACTTAAAAAGAGAAATAGCTCTTGGTAAATCATGACTTCCATGGTCTTTGTATTGGTAGAGGAAATTCAGCAAAAATGATCTATGTTACATTTTCTTTTCCTGGAGTCATCTGACTCTTTTAAAGCACAATACTCTTTAAATTTTAATAAATTGAATGTCTTTCATGAATGAGTTGATAGTATGCCTTGAAATTGTAAAAGATTCTTCTCTCCCTTCTTCCCCACTTACACACACACACACACACACAAACACACACACACACATACACACACAATCTTTCCTTCTCTTATTCTGAAATGTCTGCTTTACACAAAAGTGTGTTTTTAAATTTTATTTGAACTTCCCTCAGTTATATTTTTTGCTTTGCTTAATTTCTATCACAAATCTATTTCATGCTTTGGTTTTATAATTTAACAGCTTAATGGAATAGTTATCTCTATATTTATTTTTTGGTTTCCCTTTGTCTAGTGTGTCATTTAGAGTTCAGCCAGGAGGGAGAAGGCTACCAAGTATTTGAACAAAGAGAAATTAATATAAGGAGTTGTTTAGGAGGTGTGTGGATGTCAAATTATAACAGGTAAAGCAAGAACTTTTAAGTTATTCCTGAGATAGCAACTGCAAAAAGTAACTAACATTTCTGAAGCTAGAGCCTGGATGTGGGGGAAAAGGTGGAAATCATTAAAACTTTGAAGCTTGGAGGAAGTCTCCAACAGAACTGAAACTCGGATTCTGAATACAGGACAATGATAAGCTAATCCTGATATATCAGGACTCCAAGGAAGTGCCCCATAGGGATGAGACCTTGAACTCAGGTGTGAGAACTGGCACTTCTGTTAGTTTCTCTTAGGTAAGTAAAGATAAATCTTTTCTGAAACACTGAGAAAACTAAAAAATAAATTTGCAATAACACAGACTTACCACCATCAGGGTTAAGAAATATTGGCAGTGTGACTCTCAAAGACACAGGATGTAAGCAGACAGAAGATAATAAGAAGGGGCAAGTCCCTTCTTCTCAAGACTTGCAGATTTCTTCGGTTCTCACTAATGTAAGAGTCTAACTTAGAGCCAACTAGAAAAGAAAAGTATACTTTCCAGATTTCAAACCCTAACATTATCAACTAGATTACAGATGGGTAAGTCTGGAACTGAAAGGCAATATCTTAATAATTAGCAGATAGTCTTAGAAACTGACATAGTATTTTTTTTAAAAAATCAACTGAACATTACTGCACGATACAGAAATATCATTGTTCACAATTTGCATATATAATTATTGGCACTCAGGTAAAGTTAGGACAGTCCAGGTTTTAAAATTCCTCTTATGTCAATATCTTTACTTTTTATTTTTCAAGTGTATTATTTTTATAATAAATTATATCTGTGTATTTGTTCAAAATATCCTCTTGGTATCTCTGCAACATTTTTAGGTTCTGTGATTCTGACGTTTTATTTCTAATGTTGACAATTACCAGTTGGTAATTGGTAATGCTTTCTCTTCATGTTGTTAGTTGAGAACAAACTGATTTCAAAGTTTAGCAAAGAGTTCACACAAAAGTTAAATAGAAAAATTCCTTTTGTAAACACAAGCACACAAATTCTAGACAGTGTCATGATAAATAGAATCCAGTAATATATAAAATACAGATAATATGACATTTATTTTTTTTGGTTTGTTTGGATTTTTTTGAGAAAGCAGGATTTATTGAGAGGATAGGAAAGCTCCCACAGTGAGAGGGGAACCGAAGGGGTTGCCCTGTTTATTCTTAAAACTTAAGTTTTTTTAGATTTTATTGTAGAGATGAGGTCTCGCCTGCCCAGGCGGGTCTCGAACCCGCGGCCTCAGGCAATCCACTCACCTCAGTCTCCCAAAGGCATGGGATTACAGGCTGAGCCACCGAGCCCGGGTGTGGTAGCATGTGCCTGTAATTCCGGCTACTTGGAAGGCTGAGGCGGAAGGATCACCGGAGCCCAGCAGCTCAAGGCTGCGGTGGCCGGGAGCGGCCACTGCACTCCAGTCTGGGCGACAGAGTGAGACTCCAACTCAAAAAAACCCCCCACAAAAAAAACAAAAAAAACCTTAAGTTTTCTGTGATTATCAAAATAAAAAATTAATTTACCTTATTAGCAAAATAAAGCAAAAAATTTTATCATTTAAACAAAATCATGTAGGTTTTTCATAAGATTTAACATATATCCATGATTTTTAAAAAATATATTAACAAAGTAGGAATAAAAGAGGGTTTCTTTAATTAGGTAAATAATATATTTTAAAACTTACAGAAAATGTAATATTTATTGGTAAAACAATTAAAGTACTTTTTCTGAAATTGGGAATGAAACTTGGGTATCTGCTATTACTTTGTCTACCAAGTGTTGTTCTGGAAGTCACAAATACTGCAATAAGGGAACTAAAATAAATTTGTTAAATGCAGATATTGAGAAGAAAAAAGCAAATTGTTTCAAGTCACAGATAGCTTACTTGTGCATATATGAAATTAAAAGACACTATAGATAAACTATGAGGCTAAGCCATAGTAAAATGTTAATGTTTGAACATTTTCTACTTATCATAACAACAATTTCATGCAGCTTAACCTAATAAAATCAATAGATAAATTTAGCAAGACTTCTAATACCAAATGAAACAAAACCTCTGTATTTTTAAAATCTAGCCCCAAACGAAGTAGAAAATAAAATTTCTGCCATCTAAATGGTCTAATAATCATTGGATGTCTAGGAATAAACATAAAGACTTTAAGATCTCTGTAAAACACAAACTATGAAATATCACTGAAATAAGTAATTAAAATTTAAATGACATGCCATCGTCATGGATTGAATGACACAGAGTAATAAAAATGCTACTTTCTCTCAAATTGATCTATAGCGTACATGCAAGATAAATTAAATTTCAACATTTTCTGGTGCACAAAGAAATTATAAATTTTACATGGAAATGCAAAGGACCAGAAAAAGCTAAAATACTCTTGAAAAAGAATATGTTAATATTTGGTATATACAGACATTTATAAAAGTACTGACAGACACATGGAGAAGTATAGGAAATCTAGAAACAAAAGCACACATACATGGTCATCTCATCTCTAGTAAAGTGCTATGGGGGAAAAGGTGAGTTTTTCAATAAATGTTGCTATCAATATGTTTTTTTAATACTTGAGCCACTGTCAAATTAATTAATTATGTAAATTTCAGGTAAATATATCTAAATATCAAAGGAAAATAATTTGAAAATTAGAAAAATATTAAGAGAACATCTTAATGATATTGAGGGATTTCATGTTCTTTAAATGAAACACAAAAGCATTAGTCATACTGGCAAAGGTTGGTAAGTACAACTTTATTAAAAGTAAATATTTTATCAAGACATAATAGAGCAAATGGAGGCTAATGAGTGAAAAAGACACTTGCAATACTTATATAACTGATTAAGCTAATTTGTGGCATATATAATAAACACCTACAATCACCAATAATAAGGAATCCAACAAAAAATTGCCAAAAGAGTTGAATAGTTCCTTCAGAAAAGCTAATAAGTAAATAGTCATAAAACATTGGCAAAATAAAAAAATAAGCTCATCATTATTAGATATTAAGAAAATCATATTAAAGCCACAATAAAATATTAATAAAATTTCATCAAAATATGTAGAATTTTTTTAAATGATAGTACAATATATTTGCAAAGAAGTAGAGTAACTGAATTTCTTATACACTGCTGGAGTATATGTGCATTTATACAAACGCTTTGAAAAACTGGTTAGCACTGTCCATGGCTAAGCATATATTTGGGAATTCCACTCTTGTGGTCATAATCTCAAAAGCAAGGTATACCAATATAGATGCAAATATACTTGTAGACAAGATTTCCAGCAACATGTTTTAGAAAAGTTGGAAATTTAAAATAATCCAAGTGCACTTAAATACGTTAGCAAAGACAAAATTTTTGGTATATTCATACAGTGAGTTGATTAATAGATAATAAATTTAAAAACCCAGAGCGTCATGAAACAACACGAATAAATCTCACAGTCATACTAGTGATTGAACAAAGCCATACACAAAACAGCTCTTTTGTATGTGTTCATTTTTATAAAATTCAAAAATAGAAAAACCTAGCCCACGGTAATAAAAGAAAGAATAGTGGTTACTGGGGAAGTTAATGATAGAGTTATTTTATGAGATATTTTGGTGGCCTAAGTGGTCATAGTATGGGTGTGCTTGTTTTGTGAAAATCAAACTGAAACTTAAGATCTGTATGTTTAATACAATATATTTCAATTAAAACATTTAATTAAGAACTTTTAGATATTGTTTGAAGTTAAAAAAAAGTTAAGTAAACAGAGAGTCACAGAGTCAGACAGAGAGAGAAAAATGAAAACCTTGGTCTCTTTTTTTATTGACGGTCTTCACCACAGGTCTTCAAGTGTCCCTGTGGCTTTCTAGGACTCTGCCAACGCAGATGAGACCTATATATTGGGTTTAATCCTGTAATTTTATTGTTAAGAACACTGAACATAGACACATTAAATGACTGGTGGAAGTTATGGTCCCTCAATGTATGCCCAAGCCTCTGATTTTAAATTTCCCTTTTGATTCTGTACCCCGGAGATATACAACTCCTGTTGGGCATTATTACTTTCAAACCTAAAGAAAATGTTTTATGTTTTAATGAAGTTTCTTGTCTTCAACACTTTATCTTACGAGGCTCTACCTTGATATGGCTATTAATTAGCACTTACTGAAAATTTGCCTTGTGTGATACCTTTTGTCTTCATACTACCCTTTGCGTTGGCAACACAATGACAAAGGGGATCTGATTAAAGGAATCATGTCTGCTGTCACAGATAATATGTTTTAAGACATACTTTCAAGTAATACAACAGAATATGGAACATTAATTTTTTTTATCATTATAAATATGTGGGGTACAGTTCAGGGTTAGGAATATAAACGTTGATTATGCAGGCACCCTTGTTGATGAGGCAGAACATTAATTTCTTACTTGTATGCAAAAGATATAGTGATTTAAACACTTTGAATTGAATAGATTGAGAAGTCTTTGATTTAGATACAACGGTATTTATATTCTTCTACAGTTTTCTGTCTTTTGTCTATTTTCCTACTTTATTTTAGGTTAAAAAAAAGAATGTCAATATCACCTTGAGTTCAGGACGGCAGCTCAAAAGTACATTTATAACCTTAAGATTAGACTGTTCAGGATAACTTTTGTGCTGTATCTTCAGAGACAATGTGGGTTTACTATTTATTTTCATGTGTGAAGCTCTGAGTTTTGACTAAAGGATAGAGGATAAGATTTTTAAAAAACACTTTTTATTAACCCCATGCAGGCTTTCTGTATTCCGTGTGAAATCTCTTACCTGACTTTCCAACCAGATAGCAATCTTTTGCTAAATGGTGATCAGTTGAAATAGGATGACTTTATGATCTTTAATATGAAAGGTATTTAGGATTTGAATGATTTTGAAAGGGCAGTTCAAGGCAATAATATGATAGTCATTTCTAGTCACAATCCTCAGGGATGTTGCTGTGCATACAAGCGTGTCTATGTGATAAAAAGCAAGGGCAATGAGAAAAATAATCATTTGATCTTTCATTGATCTCTCAAATGTGAGTTCTATTATAACCACATTTCTGATAGGTATAGAAACCCTGGAAGTGCTAAGTTTTTTTCAGTCATCTCCTGCAAAATGTGAATGATCAGTATGTTTAATTGCTCTATGTGCAGATAGATAGCACTTAGTATAGAAAATGATTGTTTACTGGACAACCCCACTATGGGAGCATTTCTGTTCTCTCAATAAATCCTGCTTTCTGAAAAAAAAAGGAAAAAAGAAAATGATTGTTTCCTAAGATAATGATTTCCCCCCCAAATTTCAATCTCTATTCCATTGCATGCACTCATCCCTTCTGGGGATAGGGGACAAAACAAATCTGTAAAATAATTTGTCTTTGTCACTCTGATTGTCCCTATTCTTCTTTAAGACCAGGCATTTCCCCTCAAGTTTGAATTTTTCTTCTCTCGTTTTCTCGTGACACCTAAACAGTTATCTCCTCTATATTGTTCCTCAAACTGTAATTTAAAATATATATTTTCCAGTGACGTGTTATTCATAATGACTCAAGGCTGTATTTTTAAAAGACTATTGTACATGGCATCACTAAAAAAGGATCATTAAAATGCATATGCCTGGGCCCCCACTCAAACACTTTGCTTGAATAAGTAAGAAATATGCCTTAGGAACGTTTCATTTTAGCAAGCTGAAATTTCTGGAAACATTTACATATATAGAAAATCCTTAGACCAAGTCTTCAAGATCTTATAGTTATGTAGTCTGCTTAAGGCCTCCTACTTTAAACTCTGTAAACAACTGCCTCTCTTTATTCCCAAGACAAACCAGGTAGCTTCTTAATACCTCCCACTGAGTCATGAAAGTTAGAAGCTTTTTTTATAGTCATTCACTTATGCCAATCCAACAGCCATCCATCCATCCAACGAATACTGAGTTCCTCCTAAGTGCATGCAACTCTAGCTATTTGGACTGCATCAGAAAATAGAACAATTTTTGTCTTCATGAATTTTTCTTTGAAGAAGGGGAGACAGCCAATAAACATAGCACACTAAATATACTATATGTACATAACATACTATGAAATGTAAGTTTTACAATGTGTTATATAGCTGCTATAAAAAATAAAAAATAAAGTAAGGTTAAGGAGGCTGAAGAATGTAAGTCTGTTGCGACAAGATGAAATTTTAAATAAGAGTAAGGGTAAATCTCATTGAAAAAGTGACATTTGAACAAAGATTTGAAAGGGGTAAGAGAGGTAAGCATGTGGGTATGTGGGGAAAAGTGTTCCAGGAGGGAACAATGGAAACAAATACTTTAAGGTAAGAATGTGATCACAGTATTCAAGGAATTCCAAGGAATTCCAAGATGACGGGTGTGTGTGTTGTGAACTGAGCAAGAGGGACAGTAGTACATGGGGACCTGAGAAAAGTATCAGGGAGCCAAATCTTCCCAAGGTCTTTTGATACACTGGAAGAACTTGGTATTTACTCTGAATGATATCAGGAGTCATCAAAAGATTTTAAGTAGCCGGGCCTGGCTCAGCCTCAGCCTGTAATCCCGCGCCTTTGGGAGGCTGAGGTGAGTGGATTGCCCGAGCCCGCGGGTTCGAGACCCGCCTGGGCAGGCAAGACCTCATCTCTACAATAAAATCAAAAAATTAGCTGGGCATGGTAGCGCGCGCCTGTAATTCCAGCTACTTGGAAGGCTGAGGCGGGAAGGATCGCCGGAGCCCAGCAGGTTGAGGCTGCGGTGGCCGG
>NW_007252040.1:253429-302123 GCF_000164805.1 Carlito syrichta
TCCAACTCAAAAAATAAATAAATAAATAAATAAATAAATAAATAAATAAATAAAATAAAAGATTTCAAGCAGAGGAGTGACACATTCTGCCTTACTTTTTTTTTTTTTGAGTTGGAATCTCACTCCAACTCCCAGGCTGGAGTGCAGTGGCACACTCAGAGCCGTCCCAGTGTTGACCTGCTGGGCTTTGGGGATCCTTCTGCCTCAACCTTCCATGTAGCTGGAACTACAGACATATGCTACCACCACTGGCTGATTTTCCATTTATTGTAGAGATGAGGTCTCGTCAAGTGGTCCTGGTTGGTCTCAAACCCGAGGATTTAGGCAATCCACTTGCCTCGGCCTCCCAAACTGCTGAGATTACAAGCTGAACCACCAGGTAGACCGGACCTGTCTTATGTTTTAAAAGGACCATTTCACTGCTGTGTCAAGAGGACACTTTAGAAGACAAATGTCATCAACAAGGGTACCTGCATAATGAACATTTGTATACCCAACTCTGAATTGTACCTCACATCTTTAAAATAAAAAGATTAAAAGTTAAAAAAAAAAAAAAAGAAGGTAAATGTGGGAGCAGGGAAGTCATTCAGGCAGCTATTTCTAGACGAGAGATGATGGAGTCTTAATCCATAGTGGTAGCAATGTGGAGGCTCGAAGAAACTTCTGGATTACATTTTATGTACTTTGAAGACGAAACTCACAGTATTTCATTAAAAAAAGAATGTGGAATGTGAGAGAAAAAAATGGAGAAAAAGATGACTCCAAGTTTTTATTCTTGCAACTAGAAGGAAAAAGCAACAAATGAAACAAGTTTGATGAAAATAAAGTACAGGAATTCAGTCCTGGACTTAGTGAAGTTTGAAATACATATTCATTTCAAAGTTGTGGTTTTTGTGGAGACTGAAAATCTAAATTTCAGATAAGAGTGCTGGGCTAAAGATACAATTATGAGGCATCATCATTATATAGTATTTAAAGTTATAAAAGTGGATGTGATTACAAAAATAGCGACCTTATGTAGAGAAAAGGGTAAAGGCTAAATTCTGAAGTACAGTATTAAGAGGACAATATGGAAGAGTAACTACTAGAAAATAAAAATGAGAAGGAATGACCAGAAAGGTAGGCGTAAAACCAAGAGAGAATAGTGCCCTGGAAGTCAAATGGGTGAGAAAAATCATGGAGGAGAGAGCTGATAGCTGAAGTTAAATGAGGACTGGAAATTGACCACTGGTTTTTGTAATGAGGATAGCACTACAGAATTGAACAAGAGTAGGCTTGGTATAATGGTGTGAGTCAAAGCATGATTAAATTTTGCGTAAGAGAGAAGACAAGGAAATAAAGGGAGGGGAAGAACAATAAATGCAGATAAATCTTTAGAAGAGTTACTGTAAACAGAGAGCTAAGAAATGGGTGCAGCAGAACATTTGGTTTTGTTTTGTTTTTTAAGGTGAGAGAGAAAATCATATTTATGGTGATGATAATTATAGAGCAACTAAAAACTGATGATGTCTATTGCATCAGGTAGAATTGCTGGAGTAATGTCCTATAAGGTGTGAGAAGGGTAAAATCTAGTGCAAAAGAGAATGAATTAGTTTTAGAGAATACAAACTGCTCATTCATAGTATAGGTACAGAAATCCTTAAGTTGGAACAATATTATTGGTTTTGATTCAAACAGCAGCTTAGAATAATAAGAACGGGTAATCAGTAAAACTGGGGCTATGAAAAGGTTGTAGTTATTTGAAATGTCAAGGACTAGGATAAGACTATGACATTGAGTATATGAGAAAAAATAGAAGACAGAATCATTTCAGAAGAGACTTTCAAATAGCTGAGAGGCCAGTGTGTAAAAGGCTTATCTATAAACTCAGATAAAGACCAGTTTGGGTATAAATAAAGATGATCTAGAAGCTAAAAATATTATCAAGCACTGAGGAACAATGACCTGGGGATCAGCAAATGACATGATATTTAAAGTCAGGAGTATTTACAGAGTGCCTAATTAGTAGAATACAGAACAACTAAAAGAAGAGTACTTGCCTAAGGACAAGGGTGAGGAGGATGTCTAAATCTAACCCTTCACGTCTAAATGTGACAAATGTTTCCCACCATTACCCATCACTGAGTATTTCACCGTCCTTTAATAATTATAGTATCCCTACCCATGCTTCTGTAAACACCATCTGCATAAAATATCTTAGTTAGACATTTTTTAATGTATTGTCTCTTTCCTTCTTATATCCTAATCTATACAATTCCAGAGGTTAATGTGCAAATACCTTAACCATGAAAAATCTGCAAATGGAGAATTATTTGTCAATTCTCTAGGACAAACAAAAACCAAAAAACCGCTACTAGGTTGAAAATTTGTCTGGATGTCTTCCAAAGTTCTTCTCATTTTAAGACTGTGGTACAAAATTGAATGCATTCCAAAAAACAGTGAATTAAATGCACTAGAAATACAGGGAGTTGTTTTATAATTCTCATTTTTTAGATATATTTCCAGCACTAAAAATTAGAAGGGTCTCAGCTCTTCTAATTCTTTTGAATCATAGCATTCCCTGGCTGTAGTTTCTTCCAACTAGCATTGATCTGTCCTAAGGGATTTCAGTGATATGCATCCAACCTTCATAGCATCAAAGGAACTTTAATAATCTCAATCCACCTGATGATTTTTGCCCTCTATTTTTTTTTTTTCTAGATAGTTTATTGGAGTTACCTTGAGGAGCTCTAAATCATGTTTTGTTTTTTTTTTTAATTTAACATACTCTTTTCATTCTTTGGCATTTTTAAGCATTATCTGTACATTACTAGTCAGTAATTATGGATCAATATTACTAGTAAAATAGTAGAATATAAAACAACTATAAAAAATAGAGAATCCTGAAAGGAAGACCAAGATGGCCAACTGAAGACACTGCACGATTATTACTCTTAGTAAAGAAACCTATATGGAGGAGCAGACCTAGGGCTTCGAAGGTTGACCTGAAAACCCAAACAAAGGTCTCTCAGATGGTCACCTGGGAACATGATGAATGGACAGTTCCATGCCCTGCCACCCCAAGAAACGCCGGTCACAAGATAGGGAGAGGGCCTTTGGAGACAGAAGGTGTGAGTGAAAATGACAGTTTTTCTTCTCTATATACCACATGCAAGCATCTGTGGTCCCAGCTAAGGAAGAGACAGCCAAGGCCCTGCTCCTTACCCCTCCCACACTGGCCAGGTGCAGCAGAGGGCTGCCCTAAATTGAAACAGAAGCACAAGGTGGCAGACTAAGGGAGAAAGCAATTGCATCTGTTTAAATAAATAAATAAATAAAATAAGAAGCAAAGAGTCTGCTTCACTAATGCGACGCTATTTCCCTTCTACCCTTAGGCAAAAGGGGTGGTCCCGCCCAGAAGAGAAGAGGCCACTACATGCCCCTAAGAGCACCTGAGCCAGAGTAGAGCTGCAGGGCCCCAGACCTTCTGATGAGAGGCCCTGACTGGGGAGGGGGTTGCCAGACCTTTCACCAGAGCCTCTGTGTGGAGGGAAGGGAAAGCTTCTGAACTAGAGGAAAGGATCTGCCCCTGTCCCTGCCAGACTGCACCAGTGAAGTAGTGTCAGATGGCTTTGTCCCAGTTCTCCACCTTTTCTGCCACTCTGCCCCATCCTACAGGCGGACCAGAGGAAAGAAATCAGAAAAAAAAAAAGCCACCCCAACAGTAGCAATTTTATCCATTAAAAAAAAATCACAAAACAAAAAATCAGAAGAAAAGAGTTTGCTTTCACGAATGAGGAAAAAACAGTGAAAAAACACTAGCGATTCCTAAAGACTTAAGGAGCTGACACCCACTAAAGGGTTTCCCAGATCTCAAACAATGGAACCCATCAGAATGACCAGTCCCAGATGACATAGAATTCAGACTATGGATGGCAAAAAACAACCAAAGAGAGCCACAAGAAAGGGACAGTCAGATTATCCAGGGCAGGGTAGGAAGTGATTTGCCAAAGACATAAATGCGCTGTAAATTCTTCCCCTATTTTACTTAGTTTCTTCAAAAAAAAAGAAAAGAAAAGAAAGACCTTGCAGAAGTTTGGTCATATGCCTCTGGAAGTTCTCCAGCACACTTGGGAAAGAAAATGATGGGCATCTAGAATAATTTCTCCCTAAAGAAAAGAAAAAGCTATTTCTTTAGTGTCATAAGTACGATTTGACTCTTCACAAATTTAGACATTGTCAATGAAGAGAAATCTTATCTCCTTCTAACCTTTCTAAGATAAACTGTATTTTCTCTTTTATACCTAATGAAAAATTATTTGAAAAAACTTTAAATGTATACTGGCTATTATATTGCTTTTTATCCTAGGTATTGAGAGGCTAAGGAAATTATGGGAAAAAAAAGGCTTATTTGTGTTTGAATTTCAGAAGTGATTATGATTTCCCAGTGAAGGTTATAATAAATGTATTAGCTAAAATAACTTTTTTAAAGAATTTTTTGGTATGTTTGTGTATTTTTAACACATTACATTTTGTTTTATTAAATATATGAAAATTTGATGCACTTCTGGAATCAATTAATGGACTGGGTAATTTTGTAGTCTTTCTTTTCTAGATATTGCAAACAACACATAAGGGAATTATCTGGCTTTAAAAAAAAAATTACATTCTCTCTCTTGCGCTATTTTATTTTCTAAATAAACTATTTTTTTTCAATCTGAAAAAAATTATAATAACCAGCCGGGCTCGGTGACTCAGCCTGTAATCCCACGCCTTGGGAGGCTGAGATGAGTGGATTGCCTGAGCCCGAGGGTACGAGACCCGCTCAGGCGCGAGACCTCATCTCTACATAAATCAAAAAACTAGCCGGGCGTGGTAGCGCGCGCCTGTAGTTCTAGCTACTTGGAAGGCTGAGGTGGAAGGATCACCGGAGGCCAGCAGGTCGAGGCTGCGGTGGCCGGGAACGGCCACTGCACTCCAGTTTAGGCCACGGAGTGAGACTCCAACTCAAAAAAAAAAAAAAAAAAAAAAAAAAGAAAGAAAGAAAGAAAATTACAATAACCTCTGAAAAGGAGAGTAGGTTCATGGAAATTAAATAGTTGCCTAAATTACTATAATTGTTAAAGAACCCACACTTTTCATATCTTACCTTGAAATGTAAAAGCAATCTCTTTATTAGAAAGTTCCTTTAACTGCACAGCTTCCGCATATGTCTAGGCGTTTGCTATACAAGCACTTGATTTTGAAGACTTCTGAAAAATTGTGTATTGATACATAACAATTGTACATATTAATGGGATATATGTGATATTTTGATACACAATATGCAGTGTGTAACAATCAAATCACAGTATTTAGGCTATCCATCACCTCAACCATTTATTATTTTTTTATGTTGGAAACATTTCAGATCCTCACTTTTAGTTCTTTTGAAATACGCAATAAATTGTTGTTAACTTCAGTCACTCTACAATGCTATCAACCATTAGAATTTATTTCTTTTGTCTAAATATATGCTTGTATTGATCAGCCAACCTCTCCTCCTATACACTCTTCCTAGTCTCTGGCAACTATCATTCTACTCTCTATCTCCATAAAATTCACCTTTTTAGCCTCCACATTTGCATGAGAACATGCATTGTCTTCCTGTGTTTGACTAATTTCAGTTAATACAATGACTTCCAGTTCCATCCATTTTGTGTTGAATAATCAGATTTCATTTTTTGTATGACTGAATTATGCTCCATTATGCATATATACCATCTTCTCTTTATGTATTCATCTGCTGTTGGACACTTAGGTCCATTCATATCTTGGCTATTATAACTAATATTGTAACAAACATGGAGTGCAGTTGTTTGTTTAATGTACAAATTTCCTTTCCTTTAGATAAATACCCAGTTCTGGGGTTATTGAATTGTATGATAGTTCTATTGTTAGTTTTTAAAGTAAACTTCATATTTTTTTTACAATGTCTTTACTAGTTTACCTTCCCACCAATAATTAACAGAGTAGAGAGACAACCTGTAGAATAAGAGAAAATATTTGCAGAAAATACATCCAATAAGGGACTAATATCCTGAATACACAAAAAATGAAAATAACTCAACAGAAAAAAAAAATCTCATTAAAAAGTAATCAAAGGATGTAAATAGACATTTATAAGAAAATGACAAATAGTAAACAGGTATATAATTTTGAAGTCTTAATTGAATGTCTGCTGATTTATTTGTGTATCGTACTTGTGGTGTGATATTACTTAGCCAGTTTGATATCATTCAAGTTGTACCATTTTTGTTTGTTTCTTTTGTTTTGTTTTGAGAAAATAATCTGTCAAATCTTCAAACTCACTAAAATATGTATATTAGCCCAAATTATCAAAAAGATTATTTGGAATCAGATATATTAAACAAAATAACTGTTTTATATCCTGTTGCCCTTGCTGTTTTTTCTGTTTTGTTTTTCTTTGAACAGTTACTGTGCTATTGGGTCAGTTATGTGTTAAATTCGTGCAGAAAGAGAGTTAAAAGAAAGGTTAGCATTTTACAAGTAAAGTATAATAAAGAAATGTGAAAAGTTTTAATTAATATTCCACAAAATGACTTAAAGAAGCAACCTGTATCTAGTTTCTTTGAGTTACAGTTAAGTTATATGAAGAGAATTAGCTTATCCTATTCTCTACAATGGAATCACTTTGCTTTAATGAAAATTTGTCATGTGTGAGGTAAAAAATAACTTAATGGGAAAATATAGCAACTGCTCCTTCCAGGAAAAACTTTCTGTTATTAGTTACAAGAAATTTATCCAAGTATCTTTCGTATCATATTTGTTTATGGATACCAATGGCATTTTAGAACAATTAAGGCATTCCATCTGGCAAGTTTTATAGGTGAAAGGCAAATCTTAACACAAATATCTTGTCAATATAACTGGCAAAGCATTCTGTAGCTTGTAGGTTATCACATAATTTGACATTGCTGTATCCATTTGATTTTCATAGACACATCTTCTTAAATAGAAAATGTTTCAAGATTTTTTTCCTATAATCACCTGGTAAGATTTTTGGTGCTTTGTTTTCCATGATCAGGTTTGGGTTGACTATACACTAGACATTTTGATTAAAGTATTTTTTATATCCAATGGAAGGGAAAGGATTTTGTTTTTAGAATAAAGTTTTTTATGAAATATATAAAGAGAAGAAAAGGATATGCAAAATCTATTGTGGTAGGGCGAAAGAAGTAAACTGCAACAGCAGCAGATAATTGTGGTTTATGAAGAGCAAATATTTTCAGCTTGACTTTTTTATTTGTTAACCTTGGCTTGAAGTTCAACATGAACCAAAGAAGCACTTCACACAACTGCATCATTTCCTTTAAATTAATCTAGCATGAACTCTGAAATTTTTTAGGTAGGATCTGGTAGCTTGGAAATGCTGTGAAAAAAATCCTTCTGCTGGCCTCTGTAAAATACTAGAAAATAACATTAGTAATATTCCAATTTTGATATCTAAAATTAAAAGGGTAACTTGATAACTATGTAGTTTAAAACTGCAAGGTAGTCTTAAAACTAGCTACCAGTATGGTAATAACTTATTCTGCTTCTTGTTCAAGCAAGCATGAAAAAGTCCTTCTCTATTTTTGAAGATTCACAGCTGTGTTTGAGTTTAGGAAATGGGGTTAGGAGAAGAAAAGAAAGTTGGTTTAGGAGGCAGAAGATATTACTTCTTCTCTGAACTCTGTCTCTAAATTTGAATCAAATTATGTTTTTTTGCTGCACCTTTGTTCTCTCATTTATAACTTGTGGGGTTCAACCAAATGAATTCAGAGGTGCTCTCAACCTCTGGCACTTTGCAAAATATCTTTCTTTGTATAACAAGATGGAGTACCCATGCTTCCATTTTTTCTGTCACTACACACATGAAGCTCAGGAATAAAACTATCCTAACTTTGTTATTTTTACTAATCTTTAAGCTCAATTTATTGTGATCCCGTATTTCTCAGTAGCTGGTTGGTGTTTGACAATTTTAAATTGAAAAGATGCCTACTATTAGTATATCTTCTTTGTTCCAATATTTATACTGAATGATAGTGGTAGTGATAAACATTGGGGAAAAAAGAGTTGAACAAATTTGTTTTTTTAGAAGAGCAGCAACACACATACACACACACAGACACACACACTCACACATGTATAAACCTAGTGAAAGAGCAGAGAAAGTGAGAATAAAAAAGAGAATATAGATCCAGAAATAATCTTACAGAAAAAAATATAGGCTTAACCTAGTTTCGTCGCTCACAAGTGTCGAGGATACTCAGTGATTACTTATTAGCATCTGTTTCAACTTCGTTTAAGTGTGCTTTCATTCTGTCTGGAATTAAAGTTTAATCTTTAAAAGCTCCCATACAAAACAAATCAGAAGTAAGGAGAAGACATGATGAGGCTTTTATTTTGCATGAAGTGGCAAAGTTTTGAGCCCATCAACTCTAGATAACTTTCTTGCTGAGTGAGTTCCATGTCATGAAAGAAATGTGACAAAACACGGTAACCCAGTTTTAGAATGTTGCATATGGAATTCACCCCTTAAACTTCAGCAGTTGTCTGTTTCTTTGGCTCTCCTAAAATTCTGTGAACAGTTTATTATACCATAATCAATACTTTTCAATTAACTTCACTAGAATTGATTCTGCTTTCTTCAACCAAACCCTTACTGATACAGTTTGTTAACTTTGTACATTACATAACTTCTGTAAGTCTATGTTTATTCCTCTATAAAATGTGAGAAATATAAAAATATCAGGTTGTTGTTCTATACATTTAACAAATAGTATACATTAAGTGCTCAGTACAATGACTGATAAATATCAAGCATTCAACAAATATTTACTATTATCATGATTATAAATCTGAGATGAAGAAAATAGCATCTATCCTAACTTTTTATTTTATTTATGCCTTTATGCATCAACCTATCCTCTAACTTAATAGCATAAGACATTTTATTATGTCATGAATTATAGTGTTAAAAAACTCAAAGAGAGAAAGCTGGGTTATATGTCTCTTCTCCAAAATGTCTAGGGCTCCAATCTCACAGGATATTCAAGGCTCAGTTGATTCAGAGTCAAGGCACTGTTATCTGAAAATTCATCCATTCACAAGTCTGGCACCTGGACTTGAAGAATAGCAAATCATACCATTTACACATATCTCTTAAGGTGGCTTGAGTTCTTTACAGCATATGTGTTGGATGCAGGCAAAACCTCAAAAAATGTTAGCAAGTCAGATTCTGCAATGTATAATAAAAAGTTAACATATAATGAATAAGTAAAATTTATCCCAGAAAGACAAGGTTAATTTAAGATTTACAATGTAAATGAATAAAAGGATTTTTCAGGCAGTAGATTTCTGAATAATCTCTAGGTCAGTGAACAGTCTCTACAAAAATGTGTAATACTAGACATGACTGTCAAAAGCAACCGCTTTAGGGATCTGAAAGTTATCAAAGACATACAACAAATTGAGCAGTGTTTATTCTTGGAAAATGATGCAGATTATGTAAGAACAAAGTTTGTAGCCTTCTTACCTGAAACTGCTCCCATCTTTCTACCCTGCCATTTAAATACCAAAAGTGGTAGTTTTAAGGCATAGAATGATGAGAATGATAGTTTTATCAACATGTATTTGGAGACTCAAGGAAAAGGGAGTGAGAACCAAAAGCCTTGTCAGATAAAATTGTGAACCCATGACAAATGAAGAAAACTCAGAACTGTGAGCCTATAATTTTAGTTGCAGTGAGAGATGAACCACTATGAAATTTATTTGAGATACCAGAAAATGAGAAAGATTTAGATCAGTTCTCCACATATTTCTTGATGACTGGGGAACTTGTGGAAGAGATCTAAGACAGTCTATTGGATTTAAAGTAAAGAATTTTGATAACTGGTTGCACTTTGAATGCACTTCTCGACATACACTAGCATATGCTGGCATCAATTGGTACATGATGGAAACTTATGAGCCTTGAGATGGTTGAGTGCAATATTTTTCCTAATCCTTGCTTAAATATAAGATATGTAAAAATAATGGTGATCACCATAAAGCTAGGCTTAAAATATAAAAATAAATATTTGAAAATCTGAGTGGAGATGTCAGAGGCTGCAAATTATGAGGAAAAAGATTTTGCACTCTAAATGTAGGCAAGCTTTCTCTCCATATTTATATTCTACATTGTACTAGAAATTCAAGACTGTGCAAGAAAAATAAAGTCATTGGTTGGAACTGAAGATGTAAAGCTATACTTATCCACAGAATCTTGCATGTAGAAAATTCTAAGCAATTTATGTTTTTATAAAAAATGACTACTTAAATGAATAAGCCAGTTTAGTTATGTCTCAGGTAAAAAAAATCAATTGCAATTTATGACCTAGCAATTAACAAAATAATATAAAATAGTAAGGCCAGGTGCAGTGGCTCATGCCTGTAATCTCAGCACTTTGGGAGGTTGAGGTATAAGAATCACTTGAGCCTAGAAGTTAGAGACTGTGGTGAGTTGTGAGACCTCAACAAATAAATAAATAAATAAATAAGAAAATTTGTGAAAGAAAATTTGTGATACAGAAAAAAAAAAGAAGAAAAGAAAAAGAAAAACACCCTCACAACTGGTTTTCAGCAAAAGAACACAGTAATTCTTTGTACAGAGGATTTTTGTTGTTGTTATTGTTGCTGTTGACAAATGGTGCTGGGATAATTGAATAGTATTATGAAAACAAAACAAAACAAAAAAGAACATGGGAACTTGGAACTTTACCTTACAAATACAACACTATTGTCTAAAATATATCAGAAGCCAAAATAAAGGAAATAAAAAGGTAAATGAACTAAGTATCTGAATAAAGATATTAGAAAAATACAACATATCACAAGAAGACAAAGGAAGAAAACCTTAAAGTTGCAAATGTTAACTTATTCAAGAGTAAAATTACAACAGGTTATAAAGCAAACGTGTGTGTTTTTAAAAAGACTAAAGTTAAACTGTATACAAATGTGCCTAAAGGAGAAAGAGAGATGATACAATAAAGAATTTATATGTGCTATTTAGCATTTTGCAACAAAGTACTTCACAATAAATAATCATGACAGAATATTTTTCAATAAAAAAAAGAGTTTTTTTTTTTCCTGTAATCCCATGCCTTGGGAGGCTGAGGTGAGTGAATTGCCTGAGCCCACGGATTCGAGACCCGCCTGGGCAACTTGGCGAGACCTCATCTCAACAATAAATCAAAAATCAGCCGGGCGTGGTAGCGCACGCCTGTAATTCCGGCTACGCGGAAGGCTGAAGTGGAAGGATCTCCAGAGCACAGTAGGTCGAGGCTGCGGTGAACAGGAGCAGCCAGTACACTCCAGTTTGGGTAACAGAGTGAGACTCCAGCCAAAAAAAAAAAAGAGAATTAGAAAAATAACATTTTTTAACATGTTGTCTCTTGAAAAAATGTGACCCACTCAATTGAAAGACAGTGGAAGAATTTTTCTTCTTGATTATTTTTTGTTTTGTTTTGTTTTTTAGCAGAAACATTATGACTCTGTTTTGAAAATGCTGAATATGCTATATTGTCATCTCAGAAGAACTAAAGCACCCTGAAGAGAATTATCTCAAGGAAGCAATACTACTTGGGTTTATCTACAAATTTGTTTTCTTACATTTTTATATTTCTGTTGCAAACATAAAGACCATATAGCCAACATTTTAAAAATTAACATATGAGCCATAGCAGTATGGAAATAAATTTTTTTTTAGCAGAAATGAATAAATAGGAAGTATGAAAGGTAAAAATGAGAAAACAGAAAACATAAACGAGTTATATTGCAAGTTAAGATCAGGAATAAAGGCAGATACACAAATTTCCAAGTTATAGAGTTCAGAATTTCACCAAAGAAACTGGGAAAAACTATTATGAAAAAGGCATCTGGCATCTGAAGATATATCACTCCACAGAGGCATATAACAAATACAATCAAATTAAAAATGTTATTTTTATTAGATTTGCTATTGGGATCACTGTTATTCTCAGCATGAGGAAAAGTGTGAGAAGAATATATAAATTATATGCAGCAGTAACAACCCCATCAGAAGAGAGAAATAAGACTGCTTTCTTCCAGCTATCTGAGGTGATAATTTTCAGTTTGGTCAGATGGTTAGCCCTCCAAAGACAGCTTGCACAATGAGTCAGATTTCCTTCTTTTTCCCAAATAGAGATATGTTTTAAACATAGTAAAATGTTAATATTTATTTCAGAGTTGTCACTCAAGTGACATCTGTGTGAAGAACTAGGGATTTGAGTCCGTGAGTGGAATTTGTATCATTTGTTGTTGGGTTCGTGAAATGTGTATTCTATTCTTTGTCCAATTTCCTTTTTTGTCTCATGATTTTCCTTCAATATGTCCATATGGCTTTCTCCATGTTTATATCATAGTCTTAGAAGCCTCTCCTTTTCAGTAAGTTTGGGCTGCCATAACAAAATGCCATGCATTGAATGGCTTAAATGACAAATTTATTTTTTGCACTGTGAGGCTGAAAAGTCCAAGCTCAAGGTGCCTGCTGATTCAGTACATGGTGAGGACCTTCTTCCTGATTTGCAGGTAGCCGACTTTCTATAATGTCTTCACACGGCCTTCCTTAGTAGTTGCAAACCTCTTTTCATGAGATCGTTATCCCCATCGTGAGTGCCTTGCCTCCATGAAAACATCTAATTTTAATTATCTTCCCAAAACTACTACAGCATCATCAAATACCATCAGAGGCAGAGAAAGAGAGAGAAACAGATTATGCTCCTCTAGTGTTCCCTCCCCAAGAGTGAAGCACTCATTACCACAGCTGCACAGGAGTGATGGTAGATAATAGTTTTTAACTGAGTCTTTCTCTGGTACTTGGCTTGCACTAAAGAGAGCTGTCTCATTCAAAGTTATAATTGGTAGATGGAGGGAAATAAAAGTCTCAGTGTCACTTCTACAACTTTGAACAACTTCAAAGAGTCATTTCAGCTCCAGTTATCTCCATACAATCAAATTATGACTTTGTTTCAACTTTCTCACAGTCCAATTAAGACTTCTTACTAGCCCTCTACTTCCCAAGTGTATTGCTCTCAAGAAGACTCCATATAAACCTGCTCCTTGCAAATCCCTAAGTAAGACCCTGCTTCCTAGAAAACTGTCATCTGAAACAGTCAAAGAAAAATCTGAAAATAAGATTTTGAAATTAAATCAACTATCAGCTCACCAGCAATGAGAACCCCACTATTGGTGATAGACCATAATTAAACATATGAAACATTAAAAATTTTCATTATGAATAGCTCATGACAGATGGCCATGCTACAGTTTTATATCTTCACCTGGAAGTTAACTGGGATAGCATATCTAATGGAAGAGAATAAATTGGCAAATGAAATGTATCAGATGTTTGAGAAGTAGGTAATTACAACAGTAAAAAGTGTGGAGCATTTCATGTATTAGAGACATACTATGAAAGCTTTATAATATTTTTTAACAAATACAGATGAAGGGCTTCCTAGACAACATTAACTTTCATCTTCTTCAAGCAGAAAATGGAAAAAGCTTAGGTCTAGTTCTGCTAGACCAAGGTAGATTTCCTGATTAAAAAGATAAGCAACAACTAGCACATGGATGGGATCGACTGATGCTGGACACAGCTAGGGAAAGAAAGAAGAATAAAGGGGGATCATGTGGCAACACACTGGGTACCTGGTCCACTATCAAGGAGAGAGATGGCCGCTAGAAGCTCAAATTTTATCTGCATGCAACATATTTATGTAGCAAATCACCACTTGTACCCCACAACTCAAAAAAAAAAAAAAAAAAAAAAAAAGATGTGTAACATGAGACATAGAACAGTGACACCGACATCAGTATAATTCTTTGGGCTTGATGAAGTTGGTCCATTCATTACTGTTAAACGTTTGAATCTCCATTTATCTGAAAACAAAACTAAAGCCTGTGTCTTTCAGGAAAACACGCTTCTCTGTTAGATCTACCACACAACCTCTCCTGGCTACCATAACAATAATTATGGTTAAGGCCAGAAAAGCCACCAGATGATATGTTCTCTGGGTGTCTCTAGAGGACACTCATATACCAAAGCTCTGCTGAGAAGTTCAGTGGTGGCTGTCTTCTGTAGGACAGAGCTTATGGTAAGTGGTATTAAAGTGGTATTACATGAATGGGCTCTCTGCAATGGATATTATAGAATATTATACACAACAAAAGCAGATAATAGTGTTTACCCAAAGAACATTGCAGTTATTGTAATGACTAGAAATATCAGAGTCAAGTGCTAATTATAGAAATAGTTAATAGAGCAGTTAATAGAGCAGGTGTCTGTTTAGGCAAATTATATAGGTAGTAAACAGGAGTGTTTCTCAATCTCTACCTCCAAAATAAATCCTATACTAGTTATCAAGAGGCTGAGTGCAGCCACTCAAGTGAAAAGACATGTTTTCTTGCTCAGTTTTTAGACCCAGGCATCACTGACTGAAGTTTTTAGACCCAGGCATCACTGACTGAAGGATAAGCTGGCTTCCGAGGAGGAGTGTCCCTGCAGTATCACAGCAAGTGTATAGATAAAATAATGATTCCTCAGCCTTCTCCCAAAGATACATATGGCCATTTGTTTGGGTAACTCTACACTAGATAAAGGATTATAGGTAAACATTTTGAGGATTGATTGAAACAGGATCTAGACATTGATAACCAGAGAGCCAAAACATCACCATGCGTTCTTTTTTTAAAATGAAGGCATGAGTGGACCAGTATAAATGGGCTCTTGGACCCAGTGGGTATACCAGGTAAGTTATTTCACCTGGTGTTCATATACTCTTTATATATGTTTTTCTGGAGTGGACATACTTGGTAATTGTTAGAAAAGAAATTCCACATTCATTGTTTGGTGTTTGGAGTAAGGACGAAGAGCATGGGGAAGGACAAGTGGAAAATTTTGAAAATATTTCCATCGCAGTAAGGGATTAATAAATTATATTAAATAAAAATATTTTTAAAAATGATATCACATCCTGGAAGTAATGATGAAAACCAGTGATAACCTTTAAGACCTAAGGATGTATGGTAGTAATGTTTCCCATCATATTCTCATTTAATCCACTACTCTGCCCATAACAAAATTTAAGCAAAATCTGTAGAATGATAGTAGTCTTCCGTAAAGTCAAACAGTTCAGCTACTATGGCAGATGTATTATCTATGCTAGGGAAAATTAGCATAGCTTTGGGTATATACCATTGATCTGGTTTATGTGTTCTTTTCCATACCTATCTGAAAATAAAAAATCAGAAAGTTTGTATTCACTTTGGATGGATAGCCAAATACAATCAGAAAGTTTGTATTCATCACCTCCAAATAAATAACACATTGTTAAACCCCAAATCTTCACAAAAAGAAGGAAGTACAATGCCTGGTAAACTTCCTTGAGATTTAAAAGGCAGCATATTACACATATGTGATTACGGCTCCAACCCATTAACTGGGTAACACAAGGGGTCTGTATCAAGAGGATACAGTACAAGTGTCCTTGCTGCATGAGCCATATGTAATGGAAAATGAATCACAATTACAATACCATACCCCTTAGAAATGATACTGAAGAGAGTAGTGAAGGAAAATTTTCCAAAAAACAAAACTTTGTGTGGGGTACCTTGCATCTACTTTTTGTGACGATAAATGGTTTGGCTGGTTGGCCAGGGGCCTAAAAATGTTGAAAGATTAGGAACAGTAGGGCCTATTAGCTTCTTAGGACTGCTATAAATAATTATCACACACCTGATGATTTAAACAATAGGAATGTATTCTTTCAAGGTTATGGAGGCCATAAGTCTGAAGTAAAAGCATTGGAAGGACCACACCTCACTAAAGACTTTAGGGTAAAATTTTTTCTATGCCTCTTTCAACTCCTGTGGTGGCTGATAAAATTCTTTGAATTGTGGTCACACTATTGTAATCTCTTTCTGTGTTCACATTGCCTTCTACATGTGTCTTCTCTTATTTTGTCGCCTCTGTGTATGTATCTTTTAGAAGGATATTTGTCATTGGAATTAAGACACACACCCAGATAATCTAGGATGATATCTTCATCTCAAGATATTTAGTTATATTTGCAAATATTTTTTTTTTTAAATGTAACTTTCACAGGTTTTAGGAACTATGATGTGCAGCACATTTTGGGGGTACCGACCATTTGGACCAATAGAAGAAACTGTGTCTCCATAGAGGCACATAGATTGACCTAAGAGACTGGATGAAAAATATAAAGATATTTGTATATCACCTGTGTGCATTTACTCCACTGGAAACACTAAAAAGCCAAGTAGATAGAATGTCTCCTTCAGATGACATTTGCCACTCTCTAATATTAGCCACCCCAGTGCTGGTATGTAGGGCACATGAACAGAATAACTATGGTAGCTGATATGGAGTTTATGTATGAGCCCCAAAGCATGGACTCTCACTAATCCAAACAGATCTAAATACTACTTCTGCCAAATATCTAACAGATATTCAAGTCAAGCCCCCAATATAACACTATCTCTAAAGAAAACAACATAGGTATTTGTCGATAAGCTGGATATATTAGATCACTTTTATTCTGAGTGGAGCAGTAATTATTTATGACCACCAGCTTCCTATAGTCCAGGAATGATTTTACCTTTCTCACATGAAAGGTGGTAACCAGCATCACTCTCCAAGGCCACAAGGTGTGTTAGTTCTACTGGCATGGGATCCTACATAATATTACTTAGACCAGGGGGTCTACTTTATTGCAAAGGAGATGTAGGGCCCGCCATAGGACTATAGAATCTACTCTTCAGTTGTATACTACACCACCCAGAAACTGTTAAACATTCAACAGCCTGTTTAAGGCACAATGGAAGCAACAACATAAAGAGGATGCTGTATGAAATTGGAATACTGTGGTAGGTATAATTTTACCACAGCGTTTGAGATCCTTGCCTTGTGTTATATAAGACATGCAGAATCTAAGGGCCTGTGAGTATGATGGCTTTAAATGCCATGAATAAGAATATGTTACTTTAAAGTGCTTAAATAAAGCTGCATATATTATTTTTTCCAAACAGTTGACTTTAAGTTAGGGATACTATCCAGGTGAACCTAACTTTTTATGAGCCCTGAAAGTCTGAATCTAGAAGTTAGAACCAGTCAGAGATTCAAAGCATAAGGATTTGATGTGCTATACTGACTTTAAAACAGAGGCCACATGGCATGGAATATGAGCAGGCTTAGTAACCTAGTGTGGTCCCCAGATAAGAGCAAGAAAGGAAACAAAAACTCAGTTCCACAATCCCAAGGAAATTAAATCTTCTAATAGCAGGAGTCAGCATGGAAGCAGATTTTTTCTCCAGAGTCTCCAGATAAGAACTCATCCTGGCCAATACTTGATTTTCAGTTTTCTCATATTCTTACCATAGCACATAACCATATTGTGCCAGTTTTCTTTTTAAAAATTGATTTTATTTTTTTATTCAAGGGATACATGTGAAGATTTGTTACATAAGTATGTTGCTTGATGGTGAGATCTGGGATTTTGATGACCCTGCCCCCAATGGTTTTTCAATCCTTATACCCGTTGCCCACTACCCCCCTTGAGTAGTCCCCAGTGTCTGCTGTTCCCACTCTTGTTCCTGTGTGTGCCTAGTGCTTAGTTCCCACTTAAGTAAGAACATGTGGTATTCAGTTTAATGTTTCTGTGATAATACTCTTAGAATTATGACCTCTAGCTGCATTCATATTGCTGCAAGTGGCATGACTTCATTCTTTTTTATGGCTGCATAGTACTCCACGGTGTATATGTACCACATTTTCTTTTCTTTATTTTTAAATCAGATTTTTTTATTTTTTAAATTAAATTTTATTTTATTATAGAAATATGAGGTATAAGTAAGGATTAACTACACAAGTAGGCTGCGTGCAGGTGACGTTTGGACCTCCAACTGGCCCTCACTCCCTTGGTGTAGGACCGGGTACCCTTTGTGTTGTTACGGGCTCCTCCTCCCTCTCTCCCCTGGAAGTGTCCAGCAACTGCCAATTCCCCTGTTGTGCTTATGTGATTAATGTCCCACTTATGAGTGAAAACATGTGGTATTCAGGTCATTGTTTCTGTGATAGACCACTAAGTATTATGGTCTCCAACTCCATTCAATTTGCTGCAAAGTCCATGATTTTGTTCTTCTTTATGACTGTATTACTCCATCATGTATATGTTCCATATTTTCTTTATCCAGTCCACTTTTGATGGGCAGTAGGGTTGGTTCCATGTTTTTAATATTGTAAATAGTATGGTTATAAATATATATGTGCAAGTGTTTCTTTAGTAAAATTATTTATGTTCCTCCAGGTATATTCCCAGGAAAGGGATTGCTAGATTGTATGGAAGGTCAATTTTTAGTTCTTTGAGTAATTGCCACACTGCTGTCTATAGAGACTGAACTTGCTTGCACTCCCACCAACAGAGTAGAAGTGTTCCCCTTTCTCCACACCTACACCAGCATCTGTTGTTTTTGATTAATTAATGAAGGCCATCCTTACTGGAGTTAGGTGGTAGCTCTTTGTAATTTTGATTTGCGTTTCTCTCATCATGAGGGAGGCTAAGTATTTTTTCATGTATCTGCTGGCTGCTTGAATATCTTCTCTTTTTTTTGAGTTGGAGTCTCTGTCGCCCAGACTGGAGTGCAGTGGCCGTTCCCAGCCACCGCAGCCTCGACCTGCTGGGCTCCGGTGATCCTTCCGCTTCAGCCTTACAAGTAGCCAGAACTACAGGCGCGCACTACCATGCCCAGCTAGTTTTTTGATTTATGTAGAGATGAGGTCTTGCTGCCCAGGCGGGTCTCGAACCCACGGGCTCAGGCAATCCACTCACCTCAGCCTCCCAAAGGCGCGGGATTACAGGCTGAGCCACCAAGCCCAGCTGAATATCTTCTTTTGAAAAGTATCCATTCCTTTGCTCACTTTTTAATAAGGTTGTCTGTTTTTTTGTTTTGTTTTGTTTTGTTTTTCTTTCTTTCACTTCATTTGAGTTCCTTGTAGATCTTGGATATTAGACCTTTGTTAGATCTACAATTTGAAAATATTTTTGTCCCATTCCATGAGTTGTGTCCCCAGTCTCTTGATGTTTTCTTTGCTGTACAAAAGTTTTTCCATTTGATTAGGTTCAACTTGTCTGTCTTAGCTTTTATGGAATTCACTTTTGGGGATTTGGTGGAGAATTTGTTGCCTATTCCAATGTGCATGAGGGTGTTTCCTATGTTTTTTCTGAGATTATTATAGTTTGAGGTTTTACATTTAAGTCTTTGAGCCATTTAAAGTTGAGTTTTGTATATGTTGATAGGTAGGAGTCCAGTGTCATTCTTCTACATGTGATAAGCCAGTTTTCCCGACACCATTTGCTAAATATAATCTCCTTGCCTCAGTGGTTGTTATTGGTGGCTTTGTTAAAGATGAGTTGGTGGAGAGACTGAGTTATTGCTTCTAGAATCTCTGTCCTGTTCCATTGGTCTATTTGTCTGTTCTTATACTAATACCAGACTGCTTTGGTTACGGTAGCCTTATAGTAAAGCTTCAAGTTTGGAAGTGTGATATTTCCCACTTTTTTACTTTTGCTGAGAATTGTTTTGGCTATTTGTGCTCTCTTTTGTTTCCATATGAATTTTTGTATTGTTGTTTCCAAGTCTGAGAAAAATGATGTTGGTAATTGGATGGGTATTGCACTGAATCTGTAGATTGCCCTGGGTGTGATGGACATCTTGACAATATTGATTCTTCTAATTCATGAACATTGAATGTTCTTTCATTTATTTGTATCATCCTTGTTTTCTTTGAGCAGCATTTTGTAGTTCTCATTGTAAAGATCTTTTACTTCTTTGTTTAGGTGGATGCCAAAGTATTTCATTATTGTGTGTGGCTATTATGAATGGGATTGTGCCTTTTATTTGGTTCTCTGACTGCTTGTTGCTGGTGTATAGAAATGCAACTGTCTTTGAACATTGATTTTTGTACCTCGAAACTTTACTAAAGTTGATTGTCTGTGAAAGGAGACTTTTGAGACTGGCTAAATGTGGGAATTTTTTTAAATGACTTCATGAAATGCTTGTTCCATGGTGTTTTCTCTTTCCTGTTTTACTTCAGAGACACCAATCAGGCGTATATTTGGTTTTTTAACATAGTCTGACATCTCTTGGAAACTTTGCTTCTTCTTTTTAAGTGTTTGTTCTATGCTTTTGACAGACTGAGTTAATTCTATATTTTGGTGTTCAAGTTCTGAGATTCTTTCCTCTGCCTGGTTGACTCTACTTCCTATGCTTGTTATTGTGTTCTTAATTTCTAGGATAAAGTTATTCATTTCCATTATTTCACATGAACTTTTTTGAAATTGGCCACCTCTGCTTTTACTTTCTGTACAACTCCAGTGAGTTTTGCTTCTAGTTTCTCTTCGTTCCTTTTCACTTTTCCCATCCATTATCTGATTTCTGCAGCTGTCACCTAGGGAAGGTCATTCTGGGGAGTTTCTGTTGTTCATGCTCTGATAGCTGCTTTTTGGGGGCACTGTCTCATTGGGATTCTGATGGTTGTCTGTATTTTTTTGTTGATTTTTCCTCATTCATGACAGGCCTCTCTTTGCTTTCTATATTTTTTTCTCTTGATTTAAAGATCTGAAACTATTCAATTACTCTCTGTTTTAGAGTTCTTTCTATGGTTCAATATATGTCACTCAATGAGAGACTGAGGGGTATTCATATCTGCTCCTTGCTTCAACTTTTGGCAGGATTCTGTCACTGCAGAGCTTCTAACCTGTTGCTAAACTTGTTGGACCAAATTTTAGCTCCTGCTGCTAGTACTCTGTGGGTAGCAAGCATGGGGATAGGTCTGTCTTCTGTTGACTGTGGCCTACAACCTAGGTGCCTTTCTGCTGAGCGAGCCCTCAGTCTCTGTCATGTTGCTCCTTTAATGTTCAGGACTGCACTCTGTTCTTGAAATCATGTGTATTTTCTGCCACTGAGGAAGTGGAAGGTCCACCATACTAGGAAACAGGGCTTGAGGGGATTATTCCCAGTCTGGCTGGAAGAATGACTTCCAGCTGCTGGTGGTGCAAATCTGCTGGGTTTGCTCTGTAGATGGGCCCTCCCTGCCCATGAGTCACCAGTCTGACAGAAAGCTACATTCACTGCAACTGCCCCTGTGTGGGCTTTCTATGGTTCTGCTTGTGCTGCAATTGCTCCAATTCCTGTGTCCTGCACAAGATTTCTTCTGCATGGGACTAATGACCTGTGTCCATCTTGGAGGGGGTGAATTGTCCCAATGTATCTTTGGCTCACCCACTCACCTTTGTCCACTGGACTGAGCTTCAGTTCTTGTGCAACCTGGAACATGGGGGAGGAAGGGGCACCCCACATTTTCATTACCCAGTCCACCATTGATGAACATCTGGGTTAGCTCCTTGTCTTCACTATTATGAATAATGTGATAAACATAGGAGTGCAGGTATCCTTTTGGTAGAATGATTTATACTCCTTTGGTGCCAGTCTTCTAGCAGACAAAACTACAAAGTAATAAAAAGATGGTGCTTTATGCTGCTATGTTTGTAGTAATTTATTGTATAGTAGTAGAAAATTAATACAGATTTTGGAAACTGAAAATGGGTGTTGCCTTAACATACTTGAAATGAGAGAGTAGCTTTGGAATCAGGCAGTGGGTGAAAGCTGGAAAAATGAATCAAAAAGGTCTAGATTTTCTTGAACAAATTGTTAGTAGTTACGTAGACATGGAAGACTGCCCCAGAGGGCTCAGAAGAAAATGACCATGTTACTATAAACAAGAGGAAGGGGAATTTTTCATATGTAGTCACTGAAAGCTTAGTAAAGTTGTTCTACAGATGTGTTGAAAATAAAATGAGTAAGCAGTTAATATGGATGTAAAGGTGAGGCGACTCCCTCCCCCAGGTAAAACAATTATGGTACACACAGGTTTTTTAAATTTCTGCTTATAATAAAATGAAAGAAAAGAAAGATAAATGGGAGAAGAAGTTACAAGCAAAAAGAAACAAGGATTTGATGACTTGGATATTCCTCGCCTATTCAGATAGCAAAAGATGCTAAAAGGAAGAGAGCATATACGAAGGGTAGCACGCAGAAAAGGTTGAAAATGCAGTGGTATAACCTTGAACTAAAACTGCAGAATGCTCAAAAGTTCAAAAAAACTTGCCAAACAACTGGGTCTTCCCATAAATTAAGGGCTTGCTTGGAGGACCACTAGGACTTAATAGAACTTCTTGCTTCAGTCAGCTCAAGAGGAGTCAAAAATAGAGAATAAATTTTCTCAAAAAGATTTCATCTCTTTTCTAATGGAGTAAAGACCTGCATGATGTGTTTGAGATCACAGGGTTCTTGAGAAATCCATATCAGCAGGAATATTGCCAGATTCGGCTGCAAGGGCCAGAGAGTGGTAAAAAGGGCTGGTAAAACTACTTGACTGAAAACACTTGTCACTTTAAAAAAAAATGACCATTGTATTTACTTTCTATATGCAATATGAATATTTTTATGAATTTTTCTATTGAAATATGAATGTATGCATAGGAAAACTACATCTTAAATATATTAGGTTGATGCATAACTTCATAGCAATTTTTTTTTTGAGTTGGAGTCTCACTCTGTAGCCCAGGCTGGAATGTAGTGACACACTCACAGCAACCCCAGCAATGAAATGCTATACTCTAGCAATCCTTCCACCTCACTCTTCCAAGTAACCAGAACTACAGACATGCACTACCATGGCTGGCTAATTTAAATTTTTTTTTTTTTGTAGAGACAAGGTCTTGCTAAGTTGCCCAGGTTGGTCTTGAACCCGTGGGCTTAGGCAATCTACTCGCCTAAACCTCCCAAAGTGCTGGGATTACAGACTGAGCCACTGAGCCTGGCAAGTATTTGTTTTTGGCATGGCAACACTGAGGTGTTGGGAGTTTATCATTTACCATTTGTAATTTGAAGTAGCAATGTTGTGCTTGCGAATACGACTTGCATTTTGCAGATATGAAGAAAGTACTATTTGTGGGCTAAAGAAGAAAGAGTGTCAAGTGGAATAAAAATGAACACTTCAGGAAAGGAGGAAGATGGTGGTGGAGCCAGTCAAACTATGCAAGTCTCAGCATGAGTGAATGAGTGCATGGACAATTTTGTGTATGTGTCTGTGAGTAAGTGGGCATGTGAGTGGCTGACTGTGTGGGGACTCAGGAACCAGTGACCAGGGCTCGGCAAGTGAAGCAGCTGGTGCCACAGCTGTTATGCTTGGACACTTGCACTTCCCAGGCACAGAAGCTAGGTGCCATTTTTTAAAAATCAGCAAAGTCCTTCCAGGGAAGAAGCTGCCGAGAGTGACTACTGGCTCCAGGTTCTACCTCTTCACTGCAGTGCCTGACCAGACACTGGCAGCAAGGGGTACAGAGAGGGAGCAAGAGTCAGAGCTCCACTGGAGAAGTTGAAACAGTCACCCTGCCACTATGTTGCAAACTTGGCAGAGAAGTGCTCCAACTTGTTCACCACGGAGTGACAGAGTCAATCTCTGTGAACAGTGGGTTAACTACTCAGGGGTTGATCATGACCCAGAATATTCTGAAAGTACAAACCTGATCCGTCAAAAAATTGAAAACTCAGAAAGAACAAAGCCTCCAAGAGGTGTATGATTGTATCAGGAGGCTGAACCTATACTTGATTGGTATCCCAGAAGAAGAAAGGGAAATAGAGAACACCTTGGAGCAAATATTCGAGGAGATTATCCAAGATAACTTTCTCCATCTCACCAGAAGTGTTATATCTTTTGGAGGGACAAGACAAGTGCTGAATCTCAGCCTCCCCACCTGCTACCCTGATTCAGCCATGGGACAAAGGGTATGACCAGGAAAGGATGAGGAAGAACCCAAAAGAGATCAGCAGTGAATCCAGGGCTGACCCAACCTCCTCCTCCCCAGTAATTCTCTGAACATTGGACCCACACACCTGGGACACAACGGAGAGGCATGAACCTAGGTAGATCCTGGACATCAGCCATGATAGAAGGACCCTACTCCAGGATAAATCTGGCAGGGATGATCTCCCCTCCCCCAACAGTACCTGGGGAGGAGACAATTCCTACACCTCCTCACTGGAGGGGATCCCTCTGACAATACGACAGTGGGAGGGAAGGACTGAAGTCTCATCCATACCCACTGCTCCTCCTCCTTGCCTGGGATGCCTTGGAGAGATAGTGACCATGGCCACAGCTCTACAGAAGACAGCAGAGGGGCTTACCTGTGAGCAGCTGAGAGGAACAATTACAGAGGACAGGCATGTTTTGCTTTTAAAAAAATTTTCTTTTCCCTTTGTGTGTGAATGTGTCTGTGAGGTTTCTATTTGCATTCCCCCCCCACATCTATCTTTTTCTTTTTCTTTTTTGTTCTTTCTTCTTTTATTTTTTGTTTTCTATTTATGTATGTATGTGAGTGACAGAGTGCTCATATTTAATATTTTTGTTTGTTTATTTTTTATTCTCTTTTTTTAGTTAAATGTGTGTGTGTGATTGTATGTTTGAGGGCTTTATTTGCACTCCCCTTATTTTTTTCTCTTTTCTTTGTTTCTCCTTTCATTTTGTGTCAGGCGTGTGTATGTGTGTGTGTGTGTGTGTGTGTGTGTGTTCGGCTTTACTGTTTTATGTTTTGTTATCCAGTTTGCTTTGATTTCTGTTTGTGTATTTGTGTGTTCAATCGTTTTTTGCTTGGGTTTCTGCTTTTGTTTTTCTGTGGTTTTATTTATTTATTTTTTGTCTGTCTTATTTCATTATTCTTTGCTCTCTTCATTGCTATTACTGTATCTTGGACTCAGGGGGTATACACATGTATGCATTGCATCATCATATAGAATGGTAGTGAGGAGTGAGACCAGTCAGTGGACTTTGTGATTTGCAAGTAGCTTCTGAATCACAGCTTCCCATCCTCTACTTTATTCAACTCTCAAAACTACAAGAGACAGCAAAGCTACCCACCCTCAGCCCTGTTTCAAAATAGAGCACATTTAGAGACCTGATGATGGAAGAATAGAAGACTGAGCAAACACCAGAAGTGAAAACTCCCTCCCACTGACCTAAATAACAGAACTAAAGTGAAAAGAAAGAGATCGGTCACATATGAGGAAAAAAATCAATGGAAGAATACAGGTAATTCCCAGTATGCCAAAGAGAAAACACCTGAAAAATCAGACCTCAGAGGCAAACAATGGAAGTCACCAGCCTGTGGCCCCAGAACACAACAGGGACTAGGGGATGTATGGAAAGAGTGAATAAGATGCAAGGAAGACAAGATGCAACACTGAAAGAACTTGTAACAGATATTTTAGCCACAAAAAACTTCATCCAGGAAATAAACAACATTGACAAGCATGGAAAGCAGAAAAAAATCAAGCAGAATAAAGAATCTCAGAACTTGAAGACCAAAACATGAAATTAACCCAATCTATAAAAAACATAGAAAACTCAGAAATAACAAAGTCTCCAAAAGGTGTGAGGTTATATAAAGAGACTGAATGTATGCCTGATTGGCATCCCAGAAGAAGAAAAGGAAATGGAGAACAACTTGAAGCAAGTATTCCAGGAAGTTAACTAAGATAACATTCTCCATTTCACCAGAGATGTGACCATCCAAACACAGAGGTACAGAGAACCTCTGCAAGACAACAAATGAGAAGACCAATCCCTGTACACTTAGCAATTCAGTTACCCAATGTGGGTACAAAAGAAAAAATCCTAAAAACAGCAAGAGAGAAAGGTCAGACTACCTACCAGAAAAGACTAATATGAATAGCAGCAGATCTATCAATAGAAACACTACAAGCTAAAAGGGACTGGAGACCAATTTTCAAAGTCCTCAAAGATAAACCATTTCAGCCAAGAATTTTCTACCCAGTCAAGCTCAGCTTCATCAGTGATGGAGAGATAAAATCCTGCCCAGACATCTAATCTCCAAGAGACTATGCAGCTTCCAGACCAGTTCTAGATGAGATGCTTGAAAACGAATTAAGCACAAAAGCAAGGGAGGAAAAAAAAGGAATGACCACACATTTCCCAAGAGAACAGGAGAACACAGAATCATCAGATAATACATTATGACTATAAACTTGAAAACACACACAGACATCAGACCAAAAATTAAAAGAAAAAGAAAAAACTTTACAAGAACCTCATGATAAGTATAAACACTCATATTTTAGTAATCAGCCTGAATGTGAATGGACAAAATACACCACTGAAAATACATAGAACGGCAAACTAGATTTTAAAAATATCCCAATAATTTGCTGCATTCAGAAAACTTACCTCACCACAAGGGATGCACACAGACTCAAAGCTAGTGGGTGGAAAATTAACTTCCAGATGAATGAATCATAAAATAAGGTAGGAGTTGTGATATTAATATCAGACAAAGCAACTTTTAAGCTATCAAAAATTTAAAAAGCTACAGAAGTACACTACATAATGATAAAAGGTTTAATGCATCAACATGAAATATCCATCCAGAACATATATGCACCCAACACAGGAGCACCAGTGTTTATAAAACAACTACTAAGTAACTAAAAAAAGACCTTGACTATAACACTATTATAGCAGGGGAATTACATACCCCACCAACAACCCTAGATAGATCATTGAGGCAAAAATCAACAAAGAGATCCAGATCTCAACTTGACACTTGAGCAAATAGACTTTAATAGATACCTACAGAACATTCCACACAGTAGCCACATAATATACATTCTACACATCAGCACAAGAAGCATACTCCAAGATCAATCACATCCTTGGTCATAAGTCAAGGATTAACAAATTTCATAAGATTGAAATACTGCCATGCATATTCTCAGACCACAGTAGAATTAAAAAAAGATCAACACTAACAAAATTCCCCCAAAACTCACAAAGACATGGAGACTAAAAAGCATGATGCTGAGGGACTCCTGGGTCAACACAAAAATCAAAACAGAAATTAAAATATTTCTGGAAACAAATGAAAAATAAAGAAACATCTTACCAAATCCTCTGGAATGCCATGAAATCAATTCTAAGAGAGGAATTTATATTTATACAAACACATCAAGAAAATGGAAAGCTTACAAGTTAATAAATAACCCAACAAATCACTTAAGGAAGCTGGAAGGACAAGACAGCCAAATTCCTAACTTTAGCAAGAGATTCTAGATCACCAAAGTAAAAGTTCAAATATGGGGACATAGAAGACAAAAGTATCAGAAAAAAATCAAGAAAACAGAAAGCTGGTTCTTTGAAAGAATAAACAAGATTGATGGACCCCTAGCCCGAATGACTAAGAAAAAGAGAGAAAAAGCCCAAATAAACACAATCAGAAATGCAAAAGACCAAATCACAACTGACCCTGAAGAAATACAAAATATTATCAGAGATTACTATGTACAGCTCAAAAAAAACAAACTGGATAACCTAAATGAAATGAGGGGTGACAGTACACAACTTCTCAGGGTTGAAACAAGAACAACTTGGCTGCTCTTATGTCTTCTTTTGAGAACTGTCTATTCATATCTTTTGTCCACTTTGTAATGGGGCTGTTTTTGGGGGGTTTGTTTTTGTTTTTTCTTTTCAGCATGCTTGAGTTCCTTGTAGATCCTAGATGTTAGGCCTTTGTCAGACATGGAGTTGGCAAATATTTTTTTCCCAGTCTGTGAGCTGTCTTCCTGCTCTCTTGATGGTTTCTTTGACTTTGCAGAAGTTTGCCAGTTTGATGAGGTCTCACTTGTCTATCTTATCTCTTATGGCATGGGCATTTCAGGGTTTGATCAGAAATTGGTTGCCAGTTCCAATTTCTATAAGAGTGTCTCCTGAATTTTCTAAGGTTCTTATAGTTTAAGGTTTTATGTTTAGGTCTCTGATCCATGTAGAGTTGATTTTTGTGTATGGGGAAAGGTAGGGGTCTTGTTTTAATCTTCTGCATGTGCTCAGCCAGTTTTCCCAGCACCATTTGCCGATAAGTTCTTCTCTCCCCAGTTTTTGGTGGTGGAGACTTTGTCAAAGATGAGTTGGTTGAGAAATTTAGGTTTTGCTTCTGGAATCTCAATTCTATTCCATTGGTCTATATGCCTGTTCTAGTACCAATATCAGACTGTTAGACTGTTTTGATTATTGTAGTTTTATAATAAAGTTTAAAGTCTGGGAGTGTGATATCTCCTGCTTTTTTTTTTTTTTTTTTGGCAGAGGAATGTTTTGGTTATTCTTGGTCATTTATGTTTCAATATGAATCACTGTATTGTTTCTAGGTCTGAAAAGAATGTTGCTGGCAATTTGATGGGTATTACGTTAAATCTGTAGATTATCTTAGGTAGAATGGACATCTTAACTTAATTCTCCCAATTCATGAGCATAAAATATTTTTCCACTTGTTTGTGTCATCTTTGATTTCTTTGAGCAGTGTTTTGTAGTTTTCATTGTAAAGGTCTTTCACATCTCTGGTTAGGAAGATGCCAAGGTATTTCACATTTTTTTTGTCTATTGTTAATGGAATTGAACTTTTTATTTGGGTTTCTGTTTGTTTATTATTAGTGTATGGAAATGCAATTGTCTTTTGCACATTTATTTTATACCCTGAGACTTTGCAAAGTCCTTTACCAGTGCAAGGAGGTTTTAACGGATTCCCTTGGGTTTTCAAGGTATATATCTTCATGTCATATGCACAGAGAAATAAATTTACTTCCTCTTTTCCTATTTAGATAACCCTGATCGCCTTCTGTTTTCTGATTACTCTAGCCAGGACTTCCAAAACTATGTTGAACAGGAGGGGTGAGAGTGGGCATCTTTGTCTTGTTCCAGTTTTCAGGGAAAATGGTTCCTATTTCTGTCTGTTTGATAGTATGCTGGCTGTGGGTTTCTCATAGATGGCTCTTACTATTTTGAGGTATGTTCCATCTATGCCTAGATGTTCAAGGGTTTTTATCAAGAAGTGGTGCTGGATTTTATCAAAAGCTTTTTCTGCATCTAATGATATAATCATGTGGTTTTTGTTTTTACATCTGTTGATGTATTTAATTACACTTATGGTCTTATGAATGCTGAGTCCTGAGGATGAAGCCTACTAGGTCATGGTGGATGACTTTTGAGATATGTTGTTGAATCCAGTTTGGTAGGATCTTGTTGAAAATTTTAGCATCTATGTTCATCAAAGATATTGGCCTATAGTTCTCTTTCTTTGTGGGGTCTATACCTGGCTTGGGTATCAATGTGATATTAGCTTCATAAAATGATTTGGGGAGAGTTCCATCTTTCTTAATTGCTTGGAATACTTTCAATAGAATTGGTATCAGTTCCTCCTTGTATATTTTGTAGAATTCTGCTGGGAAGCCATCTGGTCCAGGGTTTTCTTTTGTAGGTAGTTTTCTTGTCAATTTCCTTGATTGTTATTGGTCTATTTAGGGTCTCAATTTCTTTTTGTTTCAACCAAGGGAGGTTGTGTGATGTCAGAAAGTTCTTCCTTTCCTTTAGATTTTCAAGTTTTTTTCCATACAAGTATATATAGTAGTTTCTGATAATTTTTTGTATTTCTTCAGTGTCAGATGTGACTTCATCTTTTTTGTTTCTGATTGAGTTTATTTGGGCTTTTTCTCTCTTTTTCTTGGTCAGTCTAACTAGGGGACCATCATTCATGCTTATTCTGTCCAAGAACCAGCTTTTTGTTTTGTTGATTTTTTGCTTTTTTTTTTTTTTTCTATGCCCTAGATTTGGGCTTTTATTTTGGTGATCTGGATTCTTCTGCTGAAGTTAGGGTTTTGATGGTCTTGTTTTTCCAGCTTCCTTAGGTGACTTGTTAGGCTGTTAACTTGTGATCTTTCCATTTTCTTCATGTGCGTTTGTAGAGATATGAATTCCCCTCTTACTATTGCTTTCATGGCATCCCAGAGAGTTTGGAAAGATGTTTCTTCAATCTCATTTGTTTCCAGGTATCTTTTAATCTCTGTTTTGATTTCCATGTTGGCCCAAGAGCTGCTTAGCATCATGCTGTTTAGTGTCCACGTCTTTGTAGGCTTTGGGGGAACATTGTTGGTGTTGTTATTTATTTTTATTCCACTGTGATCTGAGAAGGTGCATGGCATAATTTCAATTTTATGAAATTTGTTTATGCTTGATTTATGGTCAAGGATGTGGTCTATCTTAGAGTACGTTCCATGCAGTGACGAATAGAATGTGTATTCTATGGTCATTGGGTGGAGTGTTCTGTAGGTATCAATTCAGTCCATTGGGTCAAGAGTCACATTGAGGTTCTGGATCTCCTTGCTGAGTTTTGGCCTGATGATTGAGAGACTGAATCTTTACCTGCATGAAGACCACTTGTATACCTGATCCTGAATTGTACCTATATCTTTAAAATTATAAAAAATAAAATACAATAGACATGTAAGATTAAAAACACACACACAAAGATACAACATCTACAACTAAACATATTCTCTTTTCAAACAAAATTTTTTTGATCAAAATAAAAATGAGCACTTCCAATATATTCTTCTGTTTGAGTCTGACAGAAGAGTAAAGGTAATGGAGGAGGTTGGAACATTTGTGCTATGTATGGGGAGAATGTCACTGAAGAAATCACAGTAAGAAAATGGTTTCCTCTTTTCAAAGAGAGTCACTTTGAGTTGAGTCACATTCAGGAAGATCATTGGACCACAGTGATCCATGTCAGTCAACTCAAGAATTGACAAATGTGTTGGAAGGGTAATGGAGGAGGTTGGAACATTTGTGCTATGTATGGGGAGAATGTCATTGAAGAAATCACAGTAAGAAAATGGTTTTCTCTTTTCAAAGAGAGTCACTTTGAGTTGAGTCACATTCAGGAAGATCATTGAACCACAATGATCCATGTCAGTCAACCCAAGAATTGGCAAATGAGATGGACTGTGACCACTCAACCATCATGAAATATTTGCATTACACGGGCAAGTAAAAAAATGCTATGAACTTATGCATCAACCCAACATTTCTATTCTAAACCTGTAATCCTGAACTATAAGACAATTAATTAAGTTGCTGCCCTGCTAACTGTCAGTCTTCACTCTCACACAGAGTATTTCCCTGGTTACTTTTTATATAAAAAAGAAGGATTCTGTGGGCAGAAAAAATAGCCCAGAAGGTGGAGCTGAGAAGACTCCTGTCTATAGCAATTGTCTTGCATCCCAAAAGACTGGTTATATGACAGCTGTGACTGCTTCAATTTATACAAGATTCTACCTCCTTGCTCTGAGCCTCTTTATATAAGCTCAGAGAATAAACAAAAGAATCGGTAATTAAAAGGGATAATTAGTGCTTTCTGACTGTAGTATCCCTATCTTTAGACAGTTGAAGGTTTATGAAATGTTAAAAATGTGCTTCTCATTATATTTCAATTTGGTGTGGGTCTTGGCAGGGGCAGAGTCAAGCTTTATGGAGGCAAGATGCAATTCTGACTCATAAGAAGAGTCCGTAGCTTTTTATTCAGAAGGCATTTCCTTACATCCCTGTTCAGGATGTTTTTTTTTTTTTTTTTACTTGATTCTTGTGTGGCTTGATTTCAATCCCTGTTCTTGCTCAGTTTATGCTTTTAGATGCTTAACAACACTTGTGAATTCCTAAACTGCCCTCCTTTTCAGTGAAATTAAAATGTGAACTCTCCCACTCCTGGAAGAAAATAAATTTTTAAAATGAAAGTTAAATGTGATGTGTTACCCTTTCTAACTTTCTCAACACAAAAGAGCAATTTGCAAAAGGGCACTTAAAGCCAAATGCATTGGGATAAGACTAATTGACTACAAAATGCTATGATGGGAAAAGCAATCTTGGTCGAGGTGGAGTGTGGGATGTATTTAGGCAGGATATTTGTTGTCATCAGTGTTATAAAGAACAGGCTTAAAAAAGAAATCACAATGGGAAATGAGTGACCTGAAGGGTGACTATTTGAGAGGACTTGAATCACTTGCTAGTTAAAGAATTATACCCCTCTGATATGATGTGGTAGTCGGTCCCATCTCTCCTCTAAGTACCTATTTCTTCCCTTAGTCACCACATATAACCATATGCATCCTGTGAGAGAGCAGGTCCCCTCCTCTCCCAAAGCGGGGTTTTCTGACAATCAGTGCCCTAAGGGCCTCTATGACTTGAAAAGGGCATTTATTTGTGTATATAGTGGACATGAGTATTAACTCCTTCTACTTCCTCCTGCTTTGTTCACATCATATGTTGCATGTCTAAAAACTACAAACTATCTCTCTGATTTTGCTTTGTCTGTAAAACTGCATACACACACACAGAAGGAGAGAGGAGAGAGAGAGAGAGAGAGACTGACCAAAACAGGATCACATAATTTAACAACAGAAAAACTGGTGAGGATTAAAAAATAAATTTTTTCTAAAAATATCAAATTATAGGTTAGAGTTCCCTTCTTATCTCTTTCTGTAAACAAAAGAAAGTGATATTGAATATGTGTTGCTATGAGTAATTATTCCACCCACTATCACTTCTTTTCAGAAGAAGTCATGCTCAGATTTTATCCCAAATATTATTTTATTTCCCTAATATAAGAAGGGGGGTCAAAAAACCCAGAAAAATCTTTTGGAGGATGGACATCTTGTAGTACATGCTTCCTTCCACTAGGTAGATGTCCTAGGAACTCATCAGCATCAATGTACCAGCCAGTGTTGCTGTGAGAGGTTATGTTTGGATTCAGTAAAGTTTGTTTTGGAGTCTCTCAATGCATTTGCCCATTCCCTGATAGGTAATTTATGAGCTCACCTTCCCACACCCAGCTGAGTTTTCATCACTCTTTGACCAGAAATGGCATGTCCCCAATATCCTACCCTCTATTCCATTTGATCTTACTCTTAGCAACTTTTTCGTTTTTCCAGATGAAAAAAGTCCTCAAAGAGAAATGTTTTGCCAATGTGGAAGAGGTGAAAGAAAAAACAGAAGTACTGAAAGACATCACAATGGACAAGTTTAAAAACTGTTTTAAATGGTGGAAAAAAACATCTCAATAGGTATATTGCACCAAACAAAGGGTACTTTGAAGATGACTGGAGTTTAAGCATGGAAGAATGAACACATATTTTTTTTAATAAATAAATTCTAAGGTTTTTTTGGGTCCCCCTTGTATTAGTGTTGCATGTCTTTTTGGATCTTTATTCTGTATCAGATAATCCATTATGTGTCAATTGCAAAGTCTGACAAGCAGTATTTCTATTATGCATTCAAATGACTATACAAATATCAACAAGGCTTTTAAAGGCCAAGGAACTATAGGCACGTGCTACCACACCCAGCTAATTTTTTTCACTTACTGTAGAGATGAGGGCTCACCAAGTTGCCCAGGCGGCTCAGGCAATCCACTCACCTCAGCCTCCCAAGGCGCGGGATTACAGGCTGAGCCACCGAGCCCGGCTTAAGGAATATTATTAAAACTTTTCTTTTATGTCCAGAAAAATTCAGATGCATTACACTTATAGTGTTAAATGTACTATAGGGTTAAATGTTACTAAAGCCCAGTAATCTTTTTAAATACATGAAATGAAAATATGTAAGTACACAGAGAAGTAATTTTATAGTGATAAATGGCTATGTATTACTGCATGAGGTAAAAAAGATCAATTTAGGGTAGAGCAAGTTAGGAAAACAATTGCTGCTTTTTTAATCACTTAAATAAAACTTCTCAAATAATAAGATTTTGAAATATTGTAAGATAGGTGGAAAAGAGAGAGTGCGAAAGTAGAAAGGTCATTTCAGCCTTATAAGGCTACTTTGAAAAGCTTTGATGATGACCATTAGATGAATATGCAAGAAGAGAATAGGACAGGATGTACTTGGACAGAGAAATCACTAGAGTTTAAAATATAAGGGACCTAAGACACAAAGACAGAAGCCTAAGTTTTTGTGAAAGTTTGTGAATCAGAAAGTAAGATTCCTGTCCTTGGGGTTGATAAAATCTTTGGGAAGAACAAACCTCCTTTGATAAAAAAAATGTGAATATGTAATCCCAAGGCTTAAGACAGCACATGTAATTCAGGAAAGCTTTGTGACTAACCTAATATGGCACTATTTTTTTTTTCCTTATTTTGTGCTTCTCAGCACTTATATGCAGTTAGGTTAACTTTAAAAGACTATATATTTTCTTGTGTACATTTATTTGCTTCCTTAACTCGATGGCAAGTGTCTCAGAGTATTCAATCTTTTCTGAAAAGGAAAAGGACAGATGACACAAGAAAATTCCTACTAAGAGGAACACACAAAAAATAGACGGGCAAAGTTCAAATCAGAAACACACATACACACACAAGTGGTATGCACACAAACCAGTATGATCATAAGAAATGAGAAAAAGGGCAAATAAAAATGGAAGTATTTAGACATAGAGAGTTGGCATATCAGAGTCATTAGCTCAAATTATTTTTGACAAATATAATTTTGGAGATATTTGAACACATGGTAACATATTTGTTTGTGGTATCTTTATTGTTTGAAAACATTTGTTTTAATTGTCCCAGTTTCTTAAGTACCCAGTAAGCTGTGTGTATTAAAATATAACTCAATATTGCTACATTTCTTAGTGTTTGAATGAAAGTGTCCTCTACTTTCATTCATTTCATTTTTTTCAAAGAAATGCCATATCTATATAATTATTAGTTTATTTTAAGAAGAGCTGATCTCATAAGATCAGTCTTAAGTGTCAGACAAGACCAATTCTTAATGTATTAAAATAAGACTTTTAACTATGAAAGAAATGTCAAATTAAAATGGTAGTAAAAAGATGCCTATATTTTGAAAAGAAAAAACCTTATAAAACACCACCAACTATACAGATATCCTCATTTTATAAAAATAATTATTACTAAAAATAATTAGATTAAAATAACCTATTTTAAACAGGAATGATGTATTTAAAATTTTGTGGTAAGATTAAATTTTAAAAATTAACCTTTTTTAAAAACTCGTATTTAACAAAAGTAAATAAAAATTAAAATTCTACAATAACACAGAATCAGTGCAGACAGGTATTGATTTGGGGCAGGAGGGAGAGTCACAATTTTTCTGACAAAATTATGTGGAAGTACAAAACAACACCAATCACTATTTGACTCTGATAGCTAAAAAATACTACTTTTATCAAAAATCATATATTAAGGCTTTATCAATTTTTCTAAGGTCTCTTTTAATCTTTTTGATATTTATAAGGCTCTTTTTTGAAGCATTTTTTTCTTTTTTAATTTTTAATTTTAAAGGTGTAGGGTACAATTCAGGGTTAAGTATACAAATGCTTATTATGCAGGTACCCTTAATGAGGTGTGCTCTCCAGACAGAATCTCACTACTGCCAATCCTGCCCAACCCCTCCACCCCCACAACAATTTACCACTACTGACAATCCTCTTCTTATGGTAATATGATAATTATTAAGGGTCTATTATGAGTGAGAACATGTGATACTCAGTTCTTTGTTTCTGTGTTAGGTCACTCAGTATGATAGACTCTAAGTCCATCCAAGTTGCTGTGAAGTTCATAATTTTGTCTTTCTTTATGGCTGTGTAATATTCCATCATATATATGTACCACATTTTTTTTATTCAGTCTTCTTTTGAGGACTAGATAAACATACCTACAAAAAAAATCCTGGACCAGATGGCTTTTCAGCAGAATTCTACAAAACATACAAGGAGGAGCTGATATCAATACTACTGAAAGTATTCTAGGCAAGCAAGAAAGATGGAAGTCTCCCCAAATCATTTTATGAAGCTAACATCACATTGATACCCAAACTGGATAAAGGTCCAACAAAGAAAGAGAACTACAAGTCAATATCCTTGCTGAACATAGATGCTAAAATTCTCTACAAGATCCTAGCAAGCTGGATCCAACAATGCATTCTCAAAAATCATCCACCATGACCAAGTAGGCTTCATCGTGAGGATGCAGGGATGGTTCAACATCTACAAGACCATAAATGTAATTAAATTCATCAACACATGTAAAGACAAAGGTCACATGATTATATCATTAGACACAGAAAAAGCTTTTGATAAAATCTAGCACCACTTCTTGATAAAAACCCTTGAATATCTAGGCATAGATGGAACATCCCTGAAAATAGTAAGGGCCAACTATGAGAAACCCACAATCCTTTTCACACTGCTAAACAGACAGAAATTGGAACCACTTCCCCTGAAACCAGAACAAGACGAGGATGCTCAATCTCACCCCTCCTGTTCAACATAATTTGGAAGTCCTAGCTAGAGCAATCAAACAAGAAAAGAAAATCAGACTATCCAAATAGGAAAAGAGGAAGTTAAGTTAACCCTCTTTGCAGATGGCATAATTCTATAACACGAAAACCCAAGAGAATCTGTCAAAAACCTCCGTACTCTGATAAGGGACTTAGGCAAAGCCTCAGGGTATAAAATAAATGTGCAAAAGACAGTCGCATTTCTATACACCAATATTAAACAAACAGAAAACCAAATAAAAAGCACAATCCCATTCATAATAGCCACACACACAAAAAATGAAATATCTTGGCATCTTCCTAACCAGAGATATGAAAGACCTTTACAATGAAAACTACAAAACACTGCTCAAAGAAATCAAAGATGACATAAACAAGTGGAAAATTATTCCATACTCCTGGAATGGAAGAATCAACATTATTCAGATGTCCATCCTACCCAAGGCAATCTACAGATTTAATGCAATACCCATTACATTACTGGCAGCATTCTTCTCAGACCTGAAAACAACAATACAGGAATTCCTTCAGGAGTTCACAAGTGATCACGAATAGCCAAAACAATCCTCAGGAAAAAAAAAAAAAAAAAAAAAAAAGGAGGTATCACACTGCCAGACTTTAAACTTTATTGTTAAGCTACAATAATCAAAACAGCCTGGTATTGGTACAAGAACAGGCATATAGACCAATAGGACAAGATAGGGATTCCAGAAGCAAAACTTCAATTTCTCAACCAACTCATCTTCGACAAAACATCAACCACCAACCAATGGGGAGAGGAGAACCTATTTATTAAACGGTACTGGGAAAACTGACTGACCACATGCAAAATGTTAAAACAAGATGCCTACCTATCACCATACACAAAAGTCAACTTTAAATGGATCTAAGACCTAAACATAAAACTTTAAACTATAAAAACCTTAGAAAATGCAGGAGCACCCTTATGGAAATTGCAACTGGCAACCAATTCCTGATCAAAACCCCAAGTGCCCATGCTATAAGAGATAAGATAGACAAGTGGAACCTCATGAAACTGGCAAGCTTCTGCAAAGCCAAAAAAACCCATCAAGAGAACAGGGAAACAGCCCACAGACTAGAAAGAATTAATCGCCAACTGTCTGTCTGACAAAGGCCTAACATCTCAGATCTACAAGGAACTCAAATGTGCCAAAAAAAAAAAACCAAATAGCCCCATTACAAAGTGGGGAAAAGAAATGAGCAGACAGTTCTCAAAAGAAGACATACAAGCAGCCAACACATGCATGAAAAAATGCTCAGTCTCACTAGTCATCAAAGAAATGCAAATTAAAACCCCAGGTACCATCTAACTCCAGTCAGGATGGTCATCATAAATAACTCAAAAACCAACAGATGCTGGAGAGAATGCAACAAAAAGGGAACACTTCTACACTGTTGGTGGGAGTGTAAACTAGTACAAACTCTGTGGGAAACAGTGTGGTGATTCCTAAAAGGTCTAAAAATCGACCTTCCATATCACCCCACAATTCCTCTACTGGAAATATACCCAGAGGAACTCAAATCACTCTATGAAAAAGATACCTGCACCTGCATGTTTATTGCAGCATTATCATAATAGCAAAAACATAGAACCAACTGTGTTACCCACTGAAGCATTTTTTTCATATTACCATATATAGTTGGTCAAATTGTGTACTTCTGAGAAGTATACGTCTAAGTCCTAACTCCCCACCCCACTGCCTCTGGTGATATGACCTTATATAGAAATAGAGTTTTTGCAGATGTTATCAAGTTAAGATGAGGTCTTACTAGTTAAAGTGGGCCCTAAATCCAATGATTGATCTATTATCTTTTTAGTTGGAGTCTCTTTCTCTCTCCCCAAGGCTGGCATGCAGTGGCAAAATCATGGCTAACCACATCCTTGACATCCTGCACTCAGGTGATTCTTCAGCCTCAGCATCCCAAATAGCTGGGACTACAGGCAAGCACCACCACATCTGGCTAATTCTTTTTTTTTTTTCTTTTTTTTCTTTTTTTGAGTTGGAGTCTATTTCATCGCCCAGGAAAGAGTGCAGTGGCCTGCTCATAGCCACCCCAGTGTTGACCTGCTGGACCCCAGCAATCCTTTTCCCTCAGCCTTCCAAGTAGCTGGAACTACGGGCATGCACAACAATGTCTGGTTAATTTTTTATTTATTGTAGAGGCAAGGTCTTGCCAAGCTGTCTGGGCTGGTCCTGAACATGCAGGCTCAGGCAATCCACTTGCATCGGCTTCCCAAAATGCTGGGATTACAAGCTGAGCCACCGAGCCCGGCCAATATTTTTTTTTAAATAGAGATAAGGTCTTGCTATGTTGCCTAGTCTGGTCTCAATCTCCTAGGTGCAAACAATCTTTCCTTCTTGGCCTCCCAAAGTACTAGGACTATTGGCATGAACCACCACATCTAGCCGGCTGATGTCTTTATAAGAAAAAGGAAAGGGCTATTTGAACAGACATTAAAAAAATAGAATGCTCTGTGAAGACACAGAGATCGGAGTTGTCTATCTACAAGCCAAGGAATGTCAAAGATTTCTATCCACCACCAGAAATTAGGAGAGAGGCATGGAACAATATCCTTCCTCAGAGACTCCAGAAGATAACAACAGTGCCAACACCTTGATTTTAGGCTTCTAGATTTCAGAACTATGAGGGAATAAATTTCTGTTGCTTTAAGTCACTCAATGTGTGATACTTTGTTATGTCAGCCTTAGGAAATGAATATCCCCATCAATTATCTCTCCTCCAGTTCTTAACCCATCTCGTTCAGATTCTTCCCCATCAATCTTTACATCAGTAATTTTAGTTCTACATTTTTTGTTCCTTTGGAATTTATAGAATTGCTACTATTTTGTATGAGATTGAAATTGCATTTAGAGATCAATTTGTTTGCAATTATTAGATATACAACACTTCTGAGAAACAGTTAAAAGCAATTGAACTGTAACACACCGGGAAAGACTAAAATGAATTGTTAATGTGGAAAGTGTTTAAAGAGAGATGAGATATGTACACACACATAGAAAGAGAGACAGAGAGAATCATTTAGCTAGCATATTTTTCTTTTTGATAAGTTTTGTTTCCCTAGGAATTGTTACTACACAAGAACTCTAAAAGTGAATTGTCAGGTAAAACAACTTACTGCTCTTTATTTAACTTTCCTTTTGAAAGAAAAGAGAGGATTACTTGGGGAAAAAAAAGCCTTAATTCAGACTTGACATGGCTGATGAAAGTAGAAGAAATATAAAAAGTTCTGGATACTAAAGAGCAAAAAGTTGAGGTCTAGAGTGAAAGTATAAGAGAATTATAAGAAAAGAATGCATTATTAAATTATGGATATATTAAATTTAAAAAAGTATTGAGAGTATATGAAAAGTCATTGATTGGACTGTAATATTTGCAGGCAATTAATTATTTGAAGACAAGATAATTTTTTAAACACTTAAAATATGAATGCTATTTTTAGTATAAAAATTGAATAGATATACTAAAAAATAGTGTTTCAGAAAGGGCCATTCTAAAAAAACTATAAACGTAGATATTATTAGCGTCCCCAACATACACTGCTTCTAATAAAGTAAAAGAAAATAATAGTAATAGGTTGATAATAACAGTAGGGTTGTGCAATTGAGAATCCTTAAGTAATTTAGATTTATCTACGTATATACTTCTTTCTTTCTACAAAGGTTTTCAATAAGAAATCATTGACTATGTGAATATATACCTTCTATGGGAAAAATATGTACATTTAGAAATCAGTCAATCAAACAAGAGGCGTAGTTGAATAGCCTATAGATACTGTGCTTATATGGTTTGTGAAGATGGAAAAATAAATTAGTATAAATATGGGAGATATAAAAATATAGTATCTACATTGTGATCATTAGAAGATAGTACTCCTTGTTATTTTACTTGATCCCATTGATTAACTGCTTGGAATTATACTTTGATTTGCTATTACCTAAAGAATAAACTTCAGAATCCTAAACATGATATCTTAGACCCTTGCAATTTGCTTTAACTTTGCTCAGTTCTTTCTGGGCCTCTACTTTTTCTTCTTCTTTTCCCCTCCTCTGATAAGCCCTTTGTGGCTGTCATATAAAATTGCTTGTCTTGTTCTAAGCCACGTATGTCCTCAGCAAACATTTTCTCTTCCTCTTTGTCCTCACGAATAAACTTTCTTGTTTTAATGCTTTATTCCAGTGTCTTCTCCTCTATGAGACATCCCATGATTTTATCGACTAATTTTATTTATATTTTCATGTCTACACCTGAGAAACTCAATATTTCTGGAGAAAAAAAACCCTGCAAAATTGATGTGACTTCAATTTAAATTCATCACCACAAAACTCATGTAGAAACTCTACACAGTTCATCACTTCATCATTTCCTATCATGCTTTTCCTGACTTGTTCATTATTCTCGCCAAATTGCATTTTTCTTTCCTTTTTTCTTTCAAAAACATTCCTACTTGCTGTACTAAAGTATTGGAATGGCTGTGCACATATTCCCTATCAGGTAATGGCTTATTTTAAAAATAAACACTATCAGATGAAATATCCTTGCCTTCTTTCCTTTAAATTTCATGAATTTCCCTGATCTGAACCCTCCCTTCTTTCTTGTTATTATAAACAGCATACCTATCAAAGTTTCTTTCATTGTAAATCCCATTCCTTCTCGATTTCTCATAAATTTTATTCTTGAAATTACACATTTAATCACTTGGATCATCCATTTCTTCCTTTTCTAATGACAGGTTATAATCAACTACAATTATTTTCCTTAAAACTCATTCATATGCACATGTGTGCACACATACACAAAATCATTCTTTCACCCCCACTTCCCTGTTCAGGCACCTCACGCTTTCTGATTATCTTTACAACAAAATTTTTGAAAAAAATAAAATATGGGCTGCTACATTCACCTATACTCATCTGAATTTGATCTTATCAAGTTTACCAGTGCCTTCAATTTGAAAAATACAACTGCTACATCTCTCTGTTCATCTGTCATGTAATGTTAGCATTATTCAACACATTGAACATTATTTTGAAAAATTATCTATTCTTGTCTTCTATGCCACTATTCTTTCTATTTCATTACTATGTGTCTTAGCATACCTGGGCTACTACTTTAAAAAATCATAAACTGGGTAATTTGCATATAACTAAAGTGTGTTTTTCACAAATCTGGAGGCTGAGAAGTTCACTATCGATGTACAAGCAGATTTGATATCTGGTAGAGGTCCACTTTCTTCATAAATGAATGTCTTCTCATTGTAACCTCACATGGCAGAAAGAGCTAGGTAGCTCTTTGGGGTCTTTTGTATAAGAGGATTATTGCCATTCATTAAAATGGAGTCCTCTTTACCTCATCACCTACCAAAATCCCTACATTCTAATATCATGAACTTGTGGACTATGTTTTAACATATAAATTTGTGGGGGACATAAACATTCAGACCACAGCAGAACTTCGAGAGGTGATGATTCTTATTCTTTTGTCCTGGTACCTCTTCCTCTTGCAGACCGATAAATATTGAAGTACTCTTAGAGTTTGGAATTGGATCCTATTTCCTTTTTTGTCATACTTGTCTTTTGTGATATGATTTCAGCTATAGTTTTAAAAACCTTCATACAGATAATGCCCATCTTTGTACTTCCTATCTTGAGCTTTAATCTAACCTCCAACCAGTTACTTAATATTTTTCATTTGTCACACTTAATGTGTTCAAAGTAGGACTCATCAATCACCTTCTTTCTGTGCCACACAAACTTACTCTGTTCCTGTATTCCTCATCTTAAAACATATCCTGGAAATAGAGATTTTCTGTAATGTGTGATGCATTCATCAGTACTGTTTCTCAAAATATATTTGAAGCCATCCATTGCTGTGTGTTTTCATTGCAGCCTCCCTATTGTAAGCCATCATTTTTTATCCTCTAGACTTTTATAAAAAAAAAAAAAAAAGATAATGGGTCTACTTGATTACACTTTTCATTTGTTTATTGCATTGTTTATGTGGAATTCAGAAAAAATAGCTTGTTTACTCCTTTGCTTGGAGCACTGCCAAGGATTATCCTAGTGGCTCGGATCGAAACCAGTCTCACTGACATATCTTACATGGCTCTTGTGATCTGATACCTGCCAATCTCTCTTACTTAACATCATATTTTTCTTCTGACTTGTTTATCTTACTAGTTTGGAGCTACCTCTTTCTTCCCCTCAAAGTACCACATTCCTATCACATTAAAACCTTTATATTTGCTCATTCTTTGTATCCTAATAATATCCCTCCAGATTTTCACATGGCATATTCCTTTTCATCATCCAAATCTAGTTTAGCTATTACCTCTATAGATAAGCCTTCCATGGCCATCAATCAAAATTTCCCATCCTCCCACTCTATACCAGGTGCTCTCAATTAAAATTGCTGTTTTATTTTTATAATGTTTATTGATAGTTGATATTATCTCTTTCAATCCTTTCTGTATGTATTTTGACACCCTTAACAGATTATGAAATCCATTTGAGGAAGAGCCTGTGTATTATTACTGCTTAATATTCAGCATCCATAATGGTTTCTGACCCTTAAAAGATGATAAATATTTGCTGAATGAATAAATTATATTTTATCACAGTTACCTACATTTATACATCTTTATTTAATGGATAAGTTGTTTGCAAGTCATGACCATGGCTGCATTACTTGGATTTTCGAATTCAGATAAGAATATGATAATTAACTAAAAACCTGGGAATTCTGCGACAATAGTGGTCATGGTTGCATACATTTTGATAGTCTCTAAATTCATTCCTAAAAGCAGAGTTGCTACCTGGCTTCCACAAAATTAGTGTTTGTGCAATAAGAAATAGATGGAAGCAGTGATACAAAACATTCCCCAAAAAGTCAACAGGTTTTCTGGGCCAATTTGAGAATAACAGCTGAAGTTGCTGGGTTTTTGCCACCCTAATGGCAAGAGAGTGAGGGATTCTGGGTAACTTCTAAAAAGACCTGGAAAGTCTGAATCACATGTTCTCTTGAAACCCACCAGACACAGTTTTCCAGGGCAGGACCTGACACCTAGAGGTGGAATCACAATAAAACAGAATAAGAATAAGAGAAACAAAGGAAAGAAGAAGGTCAAGATAAACATGGGAGAAAACAATAGAGCCCAGGAATCTCAGAAAGCAAGTTGCTGTATTTTAAAGTGCATTTCCACAATAATAGAGCAGGAAATTAAGTGAGAAAATCTGTTTTGAATTATGTCTCATTTTAAAAGTTTAGATAAAATAATTTTTCTTAAAAATAAGCATTTGAAAAAAATCAAGTTTACATTTCATAAAATAGTCATATGGAAAACAAAAAAGGAAGATAAGGGGCAGAAGCACATAGCTATGCACAATGATAGTATGTCAGAAAGATACATCCACAAAACAGATCATAACTATTACCATTATTTATAATTGCATTTATTTCTTGTTGTACTTATAGATTAAAAATATATAAATATGTATTATATTATTTATTGTATTTATCTATAAATATCAAACATTACTGTATTTATAGATAAATACAATAAGAAAATAATTTTATAATACAAGAATAGCAACATAAGTTTTAACTTTATAAAAAATCACAAATGAAGTAAAATATCACAAGGAATAAATATAAATAAAAATTAAATAATTTACAGGTCTGTTCTAAATCATATGGGACACAAATATCAATAGCAAAGACAAGTCTTTAAAAGAAATAGAAGGTAAAGGGGGAGAAATTTTTTTAATTAAAAAATGTTGAGTTAAAAATAATTTTTAAAAATATGGAAAGTAGTCATAAGACAACATATGGATTGTAAGAGTTTCTGAAGAAGACAAAGCACAGTTATAAAATAAATATTAAAAAACAATTATTCCAAAAATTTGAGAAATTAAACACAATTAACAGAGCACACTTCATACCTGAAAATATCAAACACAAAATCATTAACAATCAAATATACACTTGTAAAATTTCTAGATTTTAAACAAAAGAAAAATCTCCTGGTGATCTAACCAAAACGATAAAATAATTGGGGAAGAAAAATTAGATAGTCATCAGAAATTTTGACAGTAACACTTTATGTCAGAATAAATGTAATAAAATGTGATCTAAGGATTTTATAGCAAAAAAACTGACAATCAAGTATTAAAGACACAAATTGCTGCCAACATTTAAGAACTCAGGTATTATGAGTCCCATAGCACTTTCTGAGAAATTGGCTAGAGAACAAGCTGCATACAACCAAAATAATTAGAGAAATATCAGCTTACATTTCCAGCTATAAACAAGGGGATCAAATAAATGTATTATTGAAAAAGTGAAACTACTGTGAGAGTTAAAAGAAAGAGTATAGTTCTTAAAGATTCTATGTTCAATGTAGATCAAGTACAACTATGAAAATATAAGGAAAGAATGGGAAGAACATATAAAGATTGCCTTTTTTTCAGTAATCATATTGGTGTTGACAACAGTATTGTTTAATGTGTGCTAAATGGGATATCCAACAATTTCCTATGATTTTGAAAATCAAGATTAACTTTGTAAAAGAAAGCGTATACAGATATAGTGTAGAATAAGTAATAAACCTCACTTATTTTAAAATTTATAGTATAATTTCATGAGGAACTTTTTCCACATATATGCAAATATATATAATTGATGTAGTAGACACACTTTTTTTTTTTTTTTTTTGAGTTGGAGTCTCACTCTGTCACCCAGACTAGAGTGCAGTGGCTGCTCCCGGCCACCGCAGCCTCGACCTGCTGGGCTCCGGCGATCCTTCCGCCTCAGCCTTCCGAGTAGCCAGAATTACAGGTGCACGCTACCACGCCCAGCTAATTTTTTTGATTTATTGTAGAGATGAGGTCTCGCTGCCCAGGAGGGTCTCGAACCCTCGGACTCAGGCAATCCACTCACCTCAGCCTCCCAAAACACGGGATTACAGGCTGAGCCACCGAGCCCGGCAGTAGACACACTTTTAAGATAGCTCCCAGTGATCTCTGCCTCCTGATATTTGTGGTCTGTTATAAACCCTAATCCTGAATAGTGTTTCTCTTCTAACAAATATGATGGCAAATTGAGGGATGTTACTGCTGTGATGATAACACAAAAGATTATAACCTCCATCTTGCTAAGAGACTCTTTTTATGGCTTTCTGAGCTTATATGCTTTGATTAAATAATCAGCTCTGATGAAGAGTCTTAAGTGGCAAGGAATTTAGGTTAGTCTCCATCCAAAACCCAGTTTATACTGAGACCTTCAGTCCAATCCGTAAAAAAAATTGAATTCTGCCAACAACCATGTGAGCAGGGAAATGGATCCTCCCCAGTTGAGACTTCCAATGGGTCTTTGGCCCTACACAACATCCTGACTATAGATAAGACCTTTGATAGTATCAGAGTAAGGAATTTTGAATATATGTCCTTAATGTCCAACACCTGGTAGATATTCAGTAAATATTTGTGAAGTATGTGAACATATTAGAGTATATTTTTATAGTACTCACAATGTAAACAATTATTGACTTGAAATGTATCTAAGCTTATGTTTAATAGGGTTTTACGTTTTTAACAACAAATTTAAAAATCTAGATCTTAGACCAGGTACCGCGGCTCATGCCTGTAATCCCAGCAATTTGAGAGGATGAGGTAGGAGGACTGCTTGAGTTTAGGAGTTTGAGATCAGCCTAGGCAAAATAGCAGGACCTCATCTCTACAAAAAATAAAAATTAGCAGGGTGTGGTGGTACACACCTATATTCTCTGCTACTTGGGAGGCTAAGGTTGAAGGATCACCTGAGCCTAGGTAGTCGAGGCTGTGGCCATGATCATGCCACTGTACTCCATCCTCAGTGACAAAGTGAGACCCTGACTCAAAAATATATATATATAATTCTTTAAGAGTTAACCATTATCCTTTAGCTATTATCAGATACAGTTTTTATATTAAAAAATAAGACAAAAACTATTCTGATTATACTAATAATATGATTGCCCAAGGAACAGGATTGTCTGGTGAGAGTTTATGCCATTATGAATTCCTTTTGGATTTGTGCAGCATACAATGCCTCTCAGTATGAAGCCATTTCTAATGATTAAGCACTTGAGTTAAGAAACTCAGGATGGGCTGACTGATTACTCATTAATCTGAAAAGTGGTCAGAGGCTGTGAAATGAAATGAAATGATAAATGTCATCAATAGATGACCAGTTACACAGGGGAGACTATTTAGCCCATACATAATCCCGAGATTTAATCTTAATAAATTTATAATATGGGATATTGAGACATTATAACCTCCTAGAACTTTAAGACAATAATTGTCCCTCATTAGGAGGGCTAGAAATAGAATTTTATCAGATCATTTGTGTATTGAATACTAGGTTTTCTTTTCCTCCGCAGATTGGGCAGTAATTCGAGAATCACTTTTCCACTAATGCCAAGAGGTATTTGAAAGCAGTGGTATAAAAAATATATGACTTATTAAAGAGAAGGATTAAGTGATTTATGACTAAGAGAAAAAAGTTTATGGTATTTTTACCAAGCAAAAAGCATTTGCTTGCTTTTTACCCAGGTTAATCAAGTTTTAATGCCTTTTTTTTTTTTTTTTTTTTTTGAGTTGGAGTCTCACTCTGTCACCCAGACTGGAGTGCATTGACCGCTCCTGGCCACTGCAACCTTGAACAGCTGGGCTCCAGTGATCCTTCCACCTCAGCCTTCCAAGTAGCTGGAACTATAGGCATGCGCTACCACGCCCAGCTAATTTTTTTTTTTTTTTTTTGATTTATTGTACAGATGATGTCTCGCCAAGTTGCCCAGGCGGTCTCGAACCCACGGGCTCAGGCAATCCACTCACCTCAGCCTCCCAAAGCGCGGGATTGCAGGCTGAGCCACCAAGCCTGGCTTAAGTTTTAATTCTTAAAGATATGATTACCATATTTCATAGAACCTAAGATGTTGTTTATGTTAAGAGATTTCTAAGGGAAAAAAGTGCTGCCATTTATCATTATAAAACAAGAACAATTGTAAAATGCTTCTGATTTAATAGATGATAAATACGGGGAAATGTTAATTATAAAATATGGTGTGAGTTATGAGGTCACAAGGCCATGGATATAAAGTTGGATGTTTCAGGTGACACACAACAAGTATTACTTTTATATGTTAGATGCCTATTATCCTTCATGTACAATGTGAAAATCACTCATTTCTTCTATTATGGTAGGTGAACAATATTAAATAAGCTATTCTTTCTACTAAAATCAAATACCTGTCTTCCCAATTTTGAATGAAATTCTAGATCCAGAAGATTCCTAGGATCTGATGGTAAATGAGGGAGAACGCTACCATCACATTACATATGCTTTATACTAACTATTATTATCATAGAACTGTGCATAAAAGTATTCTTTCTTCCTAAGAGGGAAAAATGCTCATGAGATCCACTTGTCTTTTAAATAGAAAAATTAGCCAACATTTATTTATTTATTTATTTATTCATTTATTTATGTACTTATTTAGTTATAAATCGGGGTCTCAGTCTGTCACCCAGACTGGAGTACAGTGGCATGATCACAGCTCACTGTAGTCTTAACCTCCTCGCCTCAGCCTCTCAAGTAGCTGGTACTTCAGGTACTTGTCACTATGCCTGATTAATTTTTTTTTAATTATTATTTTTGTAGAGACAGGGGTCTCACTATGTTGCCCAGGCTGGTCTTGAACTCCTGGGCTCAAGTAATTTTCCTGCCTTGGCTTCCTGAACTGCTAAGATTATATGCGTGAGACATTCCACCCAGTGGAGCCAATCTTTAAATCTCAGATATGGCCCTATACAAAATGTAAGACTGATAAATAATCTAGGCATTCAAACATCTAAGTGACCCTTTGCAACTGAACATTGGCAAGAGAGTTTTTTTTTAACTAACTCCAGATTTAAAGACAGTCTTTGGCAAATGGTTTTTATAATAAAGTATATATAAAGCTATATAGGTGCAAGGGACTGATTTTAATTAAGAAAATTCCAGCTGGGCTCGGTGGCTCAGCCTGTAATCCCACGCCTTTGGGAGGCTGAGGTGAGTGGATTGCCTGAGCCCGCGTGTTCGAGACCCGCCTGAGCAGCAAGACCGCATCTCTACAATAAATCAAAAAATCAGCCGGGCGTGATAGCGCATGCCTGTAATTCTAGCTACTGGGAAGGCTGAGGCGGAAGGATCGCCGGAGCCCAACAGGTTGAGGCTGCGGTGGCTGGGAGTGGCCACTGCACTCCAGTCTGGGGGAGAGAG